>NW_019385745.1:26739-62000 GCF_000671375.1 Centruroides sculpturatus | reverse complement strand
ACTTTGCTATTGATAAAATTTTTATTTTCTTTTTAAACATTTATCTTGAAACCTCAAGCATTGCTTTAAAAGTAACTTAGTTCTAACCTAAATTGCCTTTAGGATACTGCAGCAAAATTTGATCTAATATTTTCAAAAAAATTCATATATAACTGTAGTAATTGAGATTGAGTTTTTTCTAAATATATCAAATTAAAATATTAAAAATATACATTATAATTTCATATAAAATATACTATACTATAATATTTTTATACTAATTACAATATACTCTAGTATGCTGTAGTATTTCACGTTATAATTAAGGCTAGGACATCTAGGCACTATATAAATATAATATAAAATTTATTGCTTATATGACTTTATAACTATTTGTATAGTTATTAGTGCTTAAATGTCCTAGTCCTATTTATAAGATATTACAATATATTACAATACTGCACTGTACTTAGGATACGATCTCAAGCTATAGCATATAAGAGGCTATTTTCTTCCATAAAATAAAAATACATACAAAATCTTAAGATTGAGCCACTGTAGCTTGAGGCTCTAAGCTTTAACTTCTTTAATTTATATTGCAAGGATAAATTTACACATAAAGTAAACTTACAAGTAGATTTTTTACATAAAATTTTAATTTTTACATAAACAAAATAACATATACAATAGTATACGTTTTTATATATATACTATTGTAGATATTATTTTGTTTATGTCGAAATTAAAATTTTAAGTAAAATCTACGTAAAAATCTAGTCAAATTCGTCCTAGATACGTACAGTATATCATAATTGAATTTTACTTTAAAATTTATGTTACATAAATAAAAAATATAAATTTTATATTAAAAATATTAGTGTTAACGTATTTTTATACATAAAAGCTTAATTTATATAATTACATTATAGGATTTATAACATACATATACTGTTAATTACTTTTCATACGAAAATCAAGATTAAATAAGAGATTGAAATTGTCATTAAATTTGATATCAAGATATAAAATATCTTTACATTTCTTAATCTTTCTGCAAAATTTTATTATTACTTCTTTCCAGGCAATACATTCTCAAAGGAGACAGATTCCATTATTATTAAAAATTGACACAAACATATGTTCAAAGAAGTAATCAATTCTTGAAAATTTATTACTTTCTAATCAAACTTTTCGATTTAAAAAAATAAGAAAAAAAATTGAATTCACTTAAATACATTCTGAAATTATTTTCTTTCTAAAATTAGTATTTCGATATTATTTTTTATTATAATTATTTAATTGATAAAATAATTTTAAAATGTAAAAGAAAAATGTTAAAACTTTCTAAATTTAAATTTTAAAAAATATTATATATTTTATTTCTTATAAAATATATTTTTAATGTGTATTTTTGCTAAAAGTTTGAAATATTAAAAAAATTATATATAGTTTTAATATAAAAACATGTTTTATATAAATGCAAATCATTTTTAAATTATTCAAAATAATTTTTTAAAGCTTAATTTAAAAAGTTTATAAGCATCTAAAATTACTTCATATAAAATAAAATATGCATAATTTTTTAAGGTTCTATGTATTTAGTCTATAAAAAATTTTTTCAATAAAATATATTTAAAAATAAATTTTAATATATTTAAATATTGAAAAGTATCGAATAAAGTAGCTTAGAAAATTAATTTTTCTATACGATGACTTTTNTATAATTTTAAACTGATTTGTATGAAAAGTACAGACAAATAATCGATGTAACTCAATCATTATTATAGGAGGTGCTAGCAAGGCCTTTAGCCTTGTGTTTATGAGGGCCTCAATTCATTATATTTTTTGTGTATTAAGAATTAAAAAATTTTATTTAAGAAAATTAATACAGTTTTTAATGCTTTTTAATATGTATTCTGAGTCTCACAAAGGTGTTTAATTAATATACTGAAGGCCTTCCTTGACTTCTTAATATAATTAAAATTACAAAATAGTATATAAGCATTTTAGTTTTTAATTTACGGTATTAACTTTTAATTAAATTACATGTTTCATCGGCACGAAAAATAATTTTTTAAATGTTTATAAAATTCTAAATAGTTAAATTTTTTTTTTTTAATTGAGAGTTTAAGTTTATATATACAGTATATTAGGGTAGAAGTCGGGGTCTATGTTCGGAGTTATGGGCTTTGGGCAATTTCTTACAAACATGATTTATTAACGAGATTAGTAAAAATTAAAATAATCCTTTTTAATGGTATATTATGTAATTCTCACAGCGAGTAGCTTAGAAAATTAATTTTTCTATACGATGACTTTTAATGAATCTCTTTTATTGTTAAAGTACATATAAGCCTATATTGAATTTACTCTCTTCATTTTCCTAGTTTTTAGTTTTTAATCATTTTTGTAATTAAATGAAGAAAAAACAGAATTTGAAGGAAGTTATTTGAGAAGGAGACCATTTTCTTTGCAATGAAGATAAATTAGCAGTACAAATTATGCATCGTACATTTTCAGAAACGTTGATAAATCTTTAAAGTAGAAGACAAAAAAAATAAAGAAACTCATTTCATTAAAAAAATTAGAATATTAAAATAGAAAAATGATTATATTAATATTTATAATATATAATATTTTAAAAATTTAGTGTCAGTTAGAGTCAATAATATTTTTCTTACAAAAAAACAAAGTATCATTGACACAATATATCTTATAGAGAATCCCAGTATTAAAATTTATTTTTGAAAATATTAAATAAAATTATTGAAAATTTTTAAATTAATTTCTATTTTTCAATGAAATATTTTAAAGGAAATAATATTTAAATATTAAAATCAACCTAATATCAATTTTAAGGAATTAAAAAATTCGACATTTTAACGCATTTTTATTTATTGGAGTAAAAATATTCAAATTTTTATTTTTTGATATATATCTTTAGAATAAAAAATATATAATATATTTTATTTGTAGAGCATAAAATAAAAATATGAAGTATTGTAAATTTTTCAAGATGATCATACTCTACATCTAAGTAAAATGAAGTAAAGTATAAAGAAACCATTTAATTCTCACGGGAAAAAACCGTGACAGAGAAGGAATCTTACAAAAATCTGTAACCACTTCTTTTTCCTCCTTACATAGTTTCTTGGTTTCAATTGAATTCCATCGGTCCATTTCCAAAGTGCGTGCAATGCGTCCGAGATCTCTCGGACTCTTAGTCCTTGGTAATGAATCTCTCTTTTCCATCGTGTCCCTGTGGTACTTGGAACACATCAGTGGCCAACCCACACCAAACTCTCAGGTTACAGCTATAGAATACGTATAAAACAGGCTATAAAACATCATCGGTCGACCATAACGGTTTCTCAGCACACCATATAGTAACTGGAGAAGATTCGACCCAGCACTCAGCAAAGAACACTTTAGTAGCAAATATAGTCTTTAACACTTTTCTTTCAAATTTTATCACTAAATTTTGCGATCAAATAAATTTATTTCTCGATATCAATTGATATCATAAATTATAAATTACATATTTAATAAATATCAAACCATTTTCACAAAGATTTTAGCTATAAATAAATGGAAGAATGTAGATTATTAACAAGAAATTTTTCGGTCCAGTAAATGAAGATTTATGTAATTTAATTAATGTTAAAAAAATTGTATTTTTTATAAACATAATCGATTATATTTAATAAATTTTTTCTTTACAAAAATACCAAAATTTATTTGCTTAAATAACAATAATTACACGGAAGATATTTTTAATTCGACTTAAGTAAGCTAATTTATCATAGAAGACAGTACTTTAAGATTTTCTCTTTTCGAACGTATTATTTATGATATTTGTGATAAATGATCTAGTTTTACAGATGGGAAAAATCGTGTCCTAAAAGTTTATGCAGGAAATTGTTCATTCTGANTTTTAATATATTTAAATATTGAAAAGTATCGAATAAAGTAGCTTAGAAAATTAATTTTTCTATACGATGACTTTTAATGAATCTCTTTTATTGTTAAAGTACATATAAGCCTATATTGAATTTACTCTCTTCATTTTCCTAGTTTTTAGTTTTTAATCATTTTTGTAATTAAATGAAGAAAAAACAGAATTTGAAGGAAGTTATTTGAGAAGGAGACCATTTTCTTTGCAATGAAGATAAATTAGCAGTACAAATTATGCATCGTACATTTTCAGAAACGTTGATAAATCTTTAAAGTAGAAGACAAAAAAAATAAAGAAACTCATTTCATTAAAAAAATTAGAATATTAAAATAGAAAAATGATTATATTAATATTTATAATATATAATATTTTAAAAATTTAGTGTCAGTTAGAGTCAATAATATTTTTCTTACAAAAAAACAAAGTATCATTGACACAATATATCTTATAGAGAATCCCAGTATTAAAATTTATTTTTGAAAATATTAAATAAAATTATTGAAAATTTTTAAATTAATTTCTATTTTTCAATGAAATATTTTAAAGGAAATAATATTTAAATATTAAAATCAACCTAATATCAATTTTAAGGAATTAAAAAATTCGACATTTTAACGCATTTTTATTTATTGGAGTAAAAATATTCAAATTTTTATTTTTTGATATATATCTTTAGAATAAAAAATATATAATATATTTTATTTGTAGAGCATAAAATAAAAATATGAAGTATTGTAAATTTTTCAAGATGATCATACTCTACATCTAAGTAAAATGAAGTAAAGTATAAAGAAACCATTTAATTCTCACGGGAAAAAACCGTGACAGAGAAGGAATCTTACAAAAATCTGTAACCACTTCTTTTTCCTCCTTACATAGTTTCTTGGTTTCAATTGAATTCCATCGGTCCATTTCCAAAGTGCGTGCAATGCGTCCGAGATCTCTCGGACTCTTAGTCCTTGGTAATGAATCTCTCTTTTCCATCGTGTCCCTGTGGTACTTGGAACACATCAGTGGCCAACCCACACCAAACTCTCAGGTTACAGCTATAGAATACGTATAAAACAGGCTATAAAACATCATCGGTCGACCATAACGGTTTCTCAGCACACCATATAGTAACTGGAGAAGATTCGACCCAGCACTCAGCAAAGAACACTTTAGTAGCAAATATAGTCTTTAACACTTTTCTTTCAAATTTTATCACTAAATTTTGCGATCAAATAAATTTATTTCTCGATATCAATTGATATCATAAATTATAAATTACATATTTAATAAATATCAAACCATTTTCACAAAGATTTTAGCTATAAATAAATGGAAGAATGTAGATTATTAACAAGAAATTTTTCGGTCCAGTAAATGAAGATTTATGTAATTTAATTAATGTTAAAAAAATTGTATTTTTTATAAACATAATCGATTATATTTAATAAATTTTTTCTTTACAAAAATACCAAAATTTATTTGCTTAAATAACAATAATTACACGGAAGATATTTTTAATTCGACTTAAGTAAGCTAATTTATCATAGAAGACAGTACTTTAAGATTTTCTCTTTTCGAACGTATTATTTATGATATTTGTGATAAATGATCTAGTTTTACAGATGGGAAAAATCGTGTCCTAAAAGTTTATGCAGGAAATTGTTCATTCTGACAGTTTTCGTAGAAAATTATCCGCAGATATGGCCAACTTAATCATGGCAGCAATCCAATGGAAAATCCAATAAGATTGACAAGAAACATTATTGGTTTCCTATAAACGATTGTTCTCTTGGTCAATACATCTAACATTAAGGAATCGACTGAAATACAGAAGAAAATAAAATAAAAAATAAATAAAAAAACCATTTCGTTTTATTTTTATATATAATGGGGGTACTCTGCATTAATTTACACCATATAAATCATATCGAGAATTACTTTATGGAATGGTAAAATAATAATTTTTACTCCTTTTTTCTTAGATTATAATGCAAAAATATATTACACAGAGCAACTTATTGATTTTAGGATCAATTCCTCAAGAAAGTGGTATAGTTATGTATCCTACTGCCAAGAAAGCTGGGTGGAGATCTAAATTGTATTAATGTTCGATTTTTCAAGACCGCCAACCTATATAAATATTGAAATTATGTAATTTAGATTTTTAAAATAGATACAAATAATCCTATAATTTAAAGTTTAACTTATTATAGCGTTTTGTTACATGCAGAATATTATACAAAATAATGTTTTAAATGTATTAAAACAAGTATACATGTATAAAACAAATTTCGTATTTATTTATTTATTAAAAACAACATTCATTCATTAAAATTTTCATGTTAGTGGCAGTTATGAAGATATCTTGAATTATATCTATAATTATTCTCATAATTAAAAATAATTAAAGAATAATCTGAAAATAATAATACATAATTTTTATGAAGTATCAGTATTATTTATTTATAAACATAACTCATAGAAACTAGAATAAAGTCCTGTGAAGAAAATCGTAAAGAAAGAAAACTCCAAACTTATTTAAAACTCCAAAATTATTTTCATAATTAAAAAACTAAAATAATAGTTAATTTTTACGAAGCATCACAGTTATACAGTAAGTTGTTTCTATGATTCTTTAAGTTATCTATCTATTTATATAAATAATGTAAAACTAAAATAGTTCTTTTTCATCTCTTTGTGAAGAATATTATAAAAAGATTTTTAAAAATCCAAAATTATTCCTATAATTAAAAAGATAAAACAAATAACTGTTTTTTTATGAAAAATCTTTTTGTTATCTTTCTATGATTAGTCATCTCTTCATATATATAACTTGAAAAAAAATAATAAAGATTCTCTCCTTTTTGTGAAGAAGATTATAAAAAAGGAATTAAAAAAAATGCAAACTTGTCCTCCTAATTAAAAAAATAAACCAATGAATATTTTTTTGTGAAGCTTCTCTGGGTTATCTGTTTAGCTAAAAAATAGCCTAAATAAACTAGGTTATCCCCTTTTAGGTTATATTTGTTTTTCAATAACAACCATAAGAAACAAGTGGTTTTGTTCTTTTTCACATTTAAACTAAATTTTTCTTATTTAAGTCTACAATTGCGGAGCTTAATCAAGCATATAACTGCCTTAGCTTCTATATTATGAATATGGCGAATAAACGGACGATAAGAGCAATAAAATTATCGCAGCGGAAATAAGTATAGCTTTCGTCTTTTATGACTGGCAAGAGAACCCAGAAATGATTTTACATCATGGAAAATTTTGAAGTGAATGACATTCAAAATCCGTTTATCATATCCTATTACACGATTCGCTATACGCTATTTCGACGTTGAAAACTATGTTTTTACCAAACTCATCAAAAACTTTCTATTGTTTTATCAACATAACTCATTGAGAATAAATTGAATAATTCCAAAAAAGCAAGAAAATTCACTCAAAATACTCCTTAATTAATATTTACGTTGTTTAATGTTGTATTAAGAATTCAATCTAATAAATTACAACGTTATGAATGTTTAGTTTAATAGAAATTAATATGTTAGTGTATAACATTAAATTTTGATCTACAGGAATCGATTTTGGGCTTTTGCCAAATTGGCATTGTGTAAATGATTGTTGACATTAAAACCAGAAACATCTAATAACTAGAATATTACATAAATCATTAAGGACAAGGTTTACTTCAACAAGTAATAAATTTATAAAAATAAATATTTCTATTGGTTATTTATACAATTTTATAAAATGTATTTATATGTTTTTAAATAAATATTTTTATATATTTCTAAATACATTATGATTGATACACAAACTATGTGACTATTTCATAAAAACATTGTCATTGTAGTTTTTAAAATAAAATTTGTAATATTTTAACTGAAATATGTATATTTTTGTAAGAAATTATAAAAATAAATTTATATTACAAGATTTTTTACTTTAGATATATATACCCATATATACATATTCCTAAATTTAGTATGATAAATAATTTAACTTTGAGAAAAATTCAAAAACAATTATACTTTTTTGAACTTGCTATGAAATAGTGTATCCAAAATAAGCATTTTTACATAAAATTGTAAAAACAAATTTGTATGACAAATTTTCTTACATATTTATATACAGGGTGGCTCAAAAGTCATTTAACTGCGTAAATGATCCGAACAAGCTATCAAAGAATTTTTTAAAATCTTATAATTTAATTAATTTGTTAAAGCGTTGTAATTTTTGTATTCGCCAAGAGAATCTTATTTTGAACGATATTTGCAATGTTTTTAAGTATAAATTATTTAAACAAGACAATAACTTATTCTTTACAACGGTTATCCGACTTTAGTCCACCCTGAATTTTCTTAAATTTATTATTGTGATGAACTACTTCACGAACAATTTTTTAGAGTTATATTTTTGACAATTTTATAAATAATAGTTTACATTATAATTAAAAAAATACGTAAATTTATAAATTATAAAAATTATTTTTTTAGCTTTTTTATGCGATTCTTAAAATGAAATTGTATTTTTTTTAATATTTAAAAAAAATTACTTAACAGATACAATTTCTTCCTTGAAATCTTTACAAAGTGGTATTATATAAAATATAATAAATTTAGGAATATACATGGTAACCCAAAATTTAGTTAACCATTGTAGTTTTGGACAATTTAAAATGCAATAATACATACAGTATTATAGTTAAAAATAATAACTATTAAACTCATTTTTTAAATTTCTGTATACAATTCTCAAGTTTATAAGCATAAAAAATTAGTGTTTTAACAAAGAAAATTTCGAAATTCATATGTACCAATATACATTTAGTAATACTATAAAATTAGAAAGAGAGATTTTTAAAAGAAAGAAATTGCCGTTATATATACTTTTCAGAAAACAATAATGGATAAGGTAAATATTTATTATTGAGTTAGCGAACGTGAAAGTACACACATTGAAGAGATTAGACACGCAGCCGATTAGAAAATACTAGACACTTAAAACTTAGCACGATCTCTCTCTACTTTATATTACGTAAAGAAATAGTTATAATAAGAATTCTTGAAGCGATATTTGTGCATTCTTTTGACAAAACGATTCATTCTTGCGTCTGGACAATTCGAAAGAAAAATAAAAATAAAATAAAAATAAAAAAAGAANTTTTAATATATTTAAATATTGAAAAGTATCGAATAAAGTAGCTTAGAAAATTAATTTTTCTATACGATGACTTTTAATGAATCTCTTTTATTGTTAAAGTACATATAAGCCTATATTGAATTTACTCTCTTCATTTTCCTAGTTTTTAGTTTTTAATCATTTTTGTAATTAAATGAAGAAAAAACAGAATTTGAAGGAAGTTATTTGAGAAGGAGACCATTTTCTTTGCAATGAAGATAAATTAGCAGTACAAATTATGCATCGTACATTTTCAGAAACGTTGATAAATCTTTAAAGTAGAAGACAAAAAAAATAAAGAAACTCATTTCATTAAAAAAATTAGAATATTAAAATAGAAAAATGATTATATTAATATTTATAATATATAATATTTTAAAAATTTAGTGTCAGTTAGAGTCAATAATATTTTTCTTACAAAAAAACAAAGTATCATTGACACAATATATCTTATAGAGAATCCCAGTATTAAAATTTATTTTTGAAAATATTAAATAAAATTATTGAAAATTTTTAAATTAATTTCTATTTTTCAATGAAATATTTTAAAGGAAATAATATTTAAATATTAAAATCAACCTAATATCAATTTTAAGGAATTAAAAAATTCGACATTTTAACGCATTTTTATTTATTGGAGTAAAAATATTCAAATTTTTATTTTTTGATATATATCTTTAGAATAAAAAATATATAATATATTTTATTTGTAGAGCATAAAATAAAAATATGAAGTATTGTAAATTTTTCAAGATGATCATACTCTACATCTAAGTAAAATGAAGTAAAGTATAAAGAAACCATTTAATTCTCACGGGAAAAAACCGTGACAGAGAAGGAATCTTACAAAAATCTGTAACCACTTCTTTTTCCTCCTTACATAGTTTCTTGGTTTCAATTGAATTCCATCGGTCCATTTCCAAAGTGCGTGCAATGCGTCCGAGATCTCTCGGACTCTTAGTCCTTGGTAATGAATCTCTCTTTTCCATCGTGTCCCTGTGGTACTTGGAACACATCAGTGGCCAACCCACACCAAACTCTCAGGTTACAGCTATAGAATACGTATAAAACAGGCTATAAAACATCATCGGTCGACCATAACGGTTTCTCAGCACACCATATAGTAACTGGAGAAGATTCGACCCAGCACTCAGCAAAGAACACTTTAGTAGCAAATATAGTCTTTAACACTTTTCTTTCAAATTTTATCACTAAATTTTGCGATCAAATAAATTTATTTCTCGATATCAATTGATATCATAAATTATAAATTACATATTTAATAAATATCAAACCATTTTCACAAAGATTTTAGCTATAAATAAATGGAAGAATGTAGATTATTAACAAGAAATTTTTCGGTCCAGTAAATGAAGATTTATGTAATTTAATTAATGTTAAAAAAATTGTATTTTTTATAAACATAATCGATTATATTTAATAAATTTTTTCTTTACAAAAATACCAAAATTTATTTGCTTAAATAACAATAATTACACGGAAGATATTTTTAATTCGACTTAAGTAAGCTAATTTATCATAGAAGACAGTACTTTAAGATTTTCTCTTTTCGAACGTATTATTTATGATATTTGTGATAAATGATCTAGTTTTACAGATGGGAAAAATCGTGTCCTAAAAGTTTATGCAGGAAATTGTTCATTCTGACAGTTTTCGTAGAAAATTATCCGCAGATATGGCCAACTTAATCATGGCAGCAATCCAATGGAAAATCCAATAAGATTGACAAGAAACATTATTGGTTTCCTATAAACGATTGTTCTCTTGGTCAATACATCTAACATTAAGGAATCGACTGAAATACAGAAGAAAATAAAATAAAAAATAAATAAAAAAACCATTTCGTTTTATTTTTATATATAATGGGGGTACTCTGCATTAATTTACACCATATAAATCATATCGAGAATTACTTTATGGAATGGTAAAATAATAATTTTTACTCCTTTTTTCTTAGATTATAATGCAAAAATATATTACACAGAGCAACTTATTGATTTTAGGATCAATTCCTCAAGAAAGTGGTATAGTTATGTATCCTACTGCCAAGAAAGCTGGGTGGAGATCTAAATTGTATTAATGTTCGATTTTTCAAGACCGCCAACCTATATAAATATTGAAATTATGTAATTTAGATTTTTAAAATAGATACAAATAATCCTATAATTTAAAGTTTAACTTATTATAGCGTTTTGTTACATGCAGAATATTATACAAAATAATGTTTTAAATGTATTAAAACAAGTATACATGTATAAAACAAATTTCGTATTTATTTATTTATTAAAAACAACATTCATTCATTAAAATTTTCATGTTAGTGGCAGTTATGAAAATATCTTGAATTATATCTATAATTATTCTCATAATTAAAAATAATTAAAGAATAATCTGAAAATAATAATACATAATTTTTATGAAGTATCAGTATTATTTATTTATAAACATAACTCATAGAAACTAGAATAAAGTCCTGTGAAGAAAATCGTAAAGAAAGAAAACTCCAAACTTATTTAAAACTCCAAAATTATTTTCATAATTAAAAAACTAAAATAATAGTTAATTTTTACGAAGCATCACAGTTATACAGTAAGTTGTTTCTATGATTCTTTAAGTTATCTATCTATTTATATAAATAATGTAAAACTAAAATAGTTCTTTTTCATCTCTTTGTGAAGAATATTATAAAAAGATTTTTAAAAATCCAAAATTATTCCTATAATTAAAAAGATAAAACAAATAACTGTTTTTTTATGAAAAATCTTTTTGTTATCTTTCTATGATTAGTCATCTCTTCATATATATAACTTGAAAAAAAATAATAAAGATTCTCTCCTTTTTGTGAAGAAGATTATAAAAAAGGAATTAAAAAAAATGCAAACTTGTCCTCCTAATTAAAAAAATAAACCAATGAATATTTTTTTGTGAAGCTTCTCTGGGTTATCTGTTTAGCTAAAAAATAGCCTAAATAAACTAGGTTATCCCCTTTTAGGTTATATTTGTTTTTCAATAACAACCATAAGAAACAAGTGGTTTTGTTCTTTTTCACATTTAAACTAAATTTTTCTTATTTAAGTCTACAATTGCGGAGCTTAATCAAGCATATAACTGCCTTAGCTTCTATATTATGAATATGGCGAATAAACGGACGATAAGAGCAATAAAATTATCGCAGCGGAAATAAGTATAGCTTTCGTCTTTTATGACTGGCAAGAGAACCCAGAAATGATTTTACATCATGGAAAATTTTGAAGTGAATGACATTCAAAATCCGTTTATCATATCCTATTACACGATTCGCTATACGCTATTTCGACGTTGAAAACTACGTTTTTACCAAACTCATCAAAAACTTTCTATTGTTTTATCAACATAACTCATTGAGAATAAATTGAATAATTCCAAAAAAGCAAGAAAATTCACTCAAAATACTCCTTAATTAATATTTACGTTGTTTAATGTTGTATTAAGAATTCAATCTAATAAATTACAACGTTATGAATGTTTAGTTTAATAGAAATTAATATGTTAGTGTATAACATTAAATTTTGATCTACAGGAATCGATTTTGGGCTTTTGCCAAATTGGCATTGTGTAAATGATTGTTGACATTAAAACCAGAAACATCTAATAACTAGAATATTACATAAATCATTAAGGACAAGGTTTACTTCAACAAGTAATAAATTTATAAAAATAAATATTTCTATTGGTTATTTATACAATTTTATAAAATGTATTTATATGTTTTTAAATAAATATTTTTATATATTTCTAAATACATTATGATTTATACACAAACTATGTGACTATTTCATAAAAACATTGTCATTGTAGTTTTTAAAATAAAATTTGTAATATTTTAACTGAAATATGTATATTTTTGTAAGAAATTATAAAAATAAATTTATATTACAAGATTTTTTACTTTAGATATATATACCCATATATACATATTCCTAAATTTAGTATGATAAATAATTTAACTTTGAGAAAAATTCAAGAAAAATTATACTTTTTTGAACTTGCTATGAAATAGTGTATCCAAAATAAGCATTTTTACATAAAATTGTAAAAACAAATTTGTATGACAAATTTTCTTACATATTTATATACAGGGTGGCTCAAAAGTCATTTAACTGCGTAAATGATCCGAACAAGCTATCAAAGAATTTTTTAAAATCTTATAATTTAATTAATTTGTTAAAGCGTTGTAATTTTTGTATTCGCCAAGAGAATCTTATTTTGAACGATATTTGCAATGTTTTTAAGTATAAATTATTTAAACAAGACAATAACTTATTCTTTACAACGGTTATCCGACTTTAGTCCACCCTGAATTTTCTTAAATTTATTATTGTGATGAACTACTTCACGAACAATTTTTTAGAGTTATATTTTTGACAATTTTATAAATAATAGTTTACATTATAATTAAAAAAATACGTAAATTTATAAATTATAAAAATTATTTTTTTAGCTTTTTTATGCGATTCTTAAAATGAAATTGTATTTTTTTTAATATTTAAAAAAAATTACTTAACAGATACAATTTCTTCCTTGAAATCTTTACAAAGTGGTATTATATAAAATATAATAAATTTAGGAATATACATGGTAACCCAAAATTTAGTTAACCATTGTAGTTTTGGACAATTTAAAATGCAATAATACATACAGTATTATAGTTAAAAATAATAACTATTAAACTCATTTTTTAAATTTCTGTATACAATTCTCAAGTTTATAAGCATAAAAAATTAGTGTTTTAACAAAGAAAATTTCGAAATTCATATGTACCAATATACATTTAGTAATACTATAAAATTAGAAAGAGAGATTTTTAAAAGAAAGAAATTGCCGTTATATATACTTTTCAGAAAACAATAATGGATAAGGTAAATATTTATTATTGAGTTAGCGAACGTGAAAGTACACACATTGAAGAGATTAGACACGCAGCCGATTAGAAAATACTAGACACTTAAAACTTAGCACGATCTCTCTCTACTTTATATTACGTAAAGAAATAGTTATAATAAGAATTCTTGAAGCGATATTTGTGCATTCTTTTGACAAAACGATTCATTCTTGCGTCTGGACAATTCGAAAGAAAAATAAAAATAAAATAAAAATAAAAAAAGAAGAAGAAGTAAGTGGGAATAACGTCAAAGCGTGAAAATGCAAAGTGTAGATACGACTGGAATTTTAATTCGTTTCCTCAGATAAACAAACATTCGAAAATATTCGAAGTTTAAATAAAGAATATCATAAATAGATTTTGTGTAAATCAAAACATTGATTTATTATTATTATTGTTTGAAAAAATTAATCAGAATTTTAATGTTTTTATTTAGAAAAATTGTTATAAAAATATTTTAAAATGATAAAAATTACAGAAAAAATTGTAAAAAATTCACATGATTAAAAATTTGTTTTAATATTAATTTATTAATTCTATATTTTTTTAAATTTAAAATCTATAAATAAAAATTAATAAATTTTTGAAGCAAAATTTACATACAGTATTATATAAAAATATAGAATTTTATGCGATAATATTAATTTTGCTAGGGTAAAGTTTGAAGGGTACAAACTTATTATTATTTTGTATAAAAAAAAATAGAGATAGAAGGGGAGAGGATCCAGGCAACTAGTTGTTAGCAGTTCTATAATTGAGACAAATGCATTGGCGGTCGTCTAAACTGAATTTGCGTCAAGGGTCTAATCATTTATCAATCCACAGGATGGGTGAAGTGTAACTTGAGAAGAAAAAGTTAGAAAAAAATGAAAAGAAAAATTTACACACGAATTAATTTAATATTATATAGTGACTTGATTTTTGCGTAAATTTATATATTGATTTCATTGTAATTTATTATATATTACGCAAATTTTTGTTATAAATTTGATATAACAAATAACATTTTATTTAGAAATTTTCAATTTACATATCATTTTTCATATTTAATTAATAATATAATTTAGTAAAATAATATAAAATACAATCATTTTATTTAATTTTATAGAAACTTTAAAAATGATATTTTTTAATATATCTTAATATAAGCTCTTATATGAAGACATAATAAANTTGCGAAAAGAAGAGAATGAATGAGTTTTGTATTTCAGTTATTTATCATAAATTTTAAATTTAACTCAATAAAAATCATCATAATTTAAAGGTTAAAAAAGTTGAAAATGGTAAGGAATTTTATTATTAACGTATTTGTTTATTCATTTGATTAAGTACAAAATCTTTGTATTAATTCGCTACTAAAATACAAAAGATACATTAATAAAATTAAAATTATGTATAAATTATAGAGAGAATACTAATATGTATCATTTATTTATTCCAATAATTAAATCTGATTCATATGTTTTCAGTGATATTTTCAACAACAAAGATGACTAAAATAACAATTAACTATTGTAAAAATTAAATTACTGTTTTATTCAAATACTTAAATTTTTACTGTTTTCATTAATTTTGCAAACGAAAAACAAATTTTAAACTTAGTTTACAATTCATATTGATAAGTGTACCAGATACAGGCAAAAATTAAACCTAATTAACTGACTTTTGGGACACCTCTTTATACATCGTATGTCGAAAAGACTATTGAGCTAAATGGATTAACGATAATAATAATAAGATATTTTTTGAATTAATACAAATTAAATTGTTATGAATATATATGTTAAAATTTTTAAAATACATTAAATTTAACTTTTTAGTTTTAGTAAAAATTTAGTAAAATTTAGGTTTTAGTAAAAATTTAATTAATAATTTCTTTAAAACAAGTTTTACTAAAGTGCAATTATTTATTAGATTATATATAAAATATTTTCATCATTTTTGTGTATGTATTTTAAGGAATTTTTACAGGAAATATTTTTAAAAAATGCATACAATTTCAAATGATATGAAAAACTATTAAAATTGTAAAATTGTGCGCCATTTTAAAACTTTTATACTGAAAATTCCTTAAAATATATAAGTAAAAGTTTAGAATAATTAATTAAATCGATAGTATTAATAAGAGAAAGAATTAAAAATAAGATTAGGATCATTTCATTCGAAATATGATATTGAATTATTATTTATAATCAAAGATAATGTTACTTTAAGATGGCTTCTAACACTTCCATTACATCTTAATGATATCTATAAATATTTGAAGCTAATCATTATACTTTTAAAGCTAAGAAGAGAAACAATTATAATGGATACAAATGAAGAGAGAAAAATATCATCATTTATGTCTTGTAGCGAATGAAAAAAAGAAAACGAAGATGAAATCCTCTCAAAGGGAACAAATCCACCACTAAAGATGGAAAAGTCTCCACAATATATCACTATTAAGGTCTACTTTATCCAATATTCGTTTGAAAATAGTGTACAATCCACCATAAAGACCTTATTTATTGTCATCAAAAACACATTTGTTAGACAATACAAGTTGAATTTTATAAGCTCCGCTACTGATGGATGCTACTATATTCACTGGACCTGTACGTAATCGTCGCTGACCAAAAATGCACAAAATCGACTCTTCGTAGGATCCCGTCAAACGTCTCTTGGGAAGGATTAACTCTGTTATCAATTCCAGGCACATTGCGCCTTCTAACACATACCGCTACTGTATCGTGCAGCTCCAGGCTTTGTGATGCAAGAGTCTAACACCAAGATAGCGTTCTTCCCCTTAGCGGGCAAAAAATATCCTATTGAGGGTCCGACACGGCAATATTTAAAGAACCAGACGGATAAAGATTTGGGTCGAGTGTTCCCTGCTTAGACTATCGACTGAAGTATATACATTTTCGTATAATATAGTTATTTATTTTGTAAAGTGGACAGAAGTAAATGAACGGTAGGGAGGGGGTGAATATGTGACAGAAAGTGAAAAATTGATTTTGACAAGAAGTAAACAGTAATAAATTCTTCTCAACAAGAAACTTGCCCTCTTTCTTCTTCATTTTATAAATTAAAATATTTAATTATATTTAAAACCTTGTAAAATAGCAAAAATTCAAATATTTAAGATCATCACAATGTAAATCAATCAATATATATAAAATAATTATAAAGTTTGACGTAAATGTATCAAATTTGGATGAAATTATCATTAATTTTACAAGTAAAAATTGGTAATTTTCTAAGATATCTCTCGATTTATATTCAGTGGAAATTTTGGATAGAATTACACCTTTAAGAAATTGTAAATTGTCAAGATAAAGGATGGCACTCACTTTGACAATTTGATTACCTTTCACTTTTAATCTAACTCAGGTTCATTATCGTAACGGAAGGTTGTAAATCTCACGAAAATGTGACTCGTTTCTAATGTAATCTTGATGTTGAGTAATATTATAATGGCATTTCTATTTACGTACAAGTAGAATATCATTGTGAATGTTTCGAGACTTATAATCCCAACCATTTCAAACCAAAACATTCTTAAGTATTCGTTTAAGTTTGGATGTAAATATAAAAAAATTAATTAAAATTTTATTTATTTATTTATTTATCTTATCTTCTTTAACTAAAATTGTGTACAGAAGTTAATTGTCTTTGCTTACAGGTATTAAAACAGTATCCATAGCAACATCAATCTCTTATAATTGCGAAAAGAAGAGAATGAATGAGTTTTGTATTTCAGTTATTTATCATAAATTTTAAATTTAACTCAATAAAAATCATCATAATTTAAAGGTTAAAAAAGTTGAAAATGGTAAGGAATTTTATTATTAACGTATTTGTTTATTCATTTGATTAAGTACAAAATCTTTGTATTAATTCGCTACTAAAATACAAAAGATACATTAATAAAATTAAAATTATGTATAAATTATAGAGAGAATACTAATATGTATCATTTATTTATTCCAATAATTAAATCTGATTCATATGTTTTCAGTGATATTTTCAACAACAAAGATGACTAAAATAACAATTAACTATTGTAAAAATTAAATTACTGTTTTATTCAAATACTTAAATTTTTACTGTTTTCATTAATTTTGCAAACGAAAAACAAATTTTAAACTTAGTTTACAATTCATATTGATAAGTGTACCAGATACAGGCAAAAATTAAACCTAATTAACTGACTTTTGGGACACCTCTTTATACATCGTATGTCGAAAAGACTATTGAGCTAAATGGATTAACGATAATAATAATAAGATATTTTTTGAATTAATACAANTGTAATTTGAAAAAAAATGTAGATCTATAAATTGCTACTCTTTTCCGTCTGTTTGTTTGTCTGTTTGTCCTTAACTCGAAAACGGTGCTAGATAGATGAAAGTCAAGACCAAATATGGAACCTTAGGGGCAGGAGGCCTCGATTAACTATATACGAACTTCTGGTCTAGACCGGAAGTCATTTGAGTTCAATTCAAAATTTTCTCCTGAATGGAGTTACATAGATGACCGACACGACTCTGTTGTAGCAGGAAAAGTATGATGTACACGGACAAGACACTACAAATTTGAGATAGAGAACACGTGTTTTAAATTGAATAAATTAAGAATATGATTAAAAGTCGTAGCCCGGCATTGTGACGATGTCATAATAAATAATTGTTCGTTTCTCTATGCTTTGTAACGGACAAAGATGTAATAGTTTACAGTATTCTGATAAAACGAAATCACCTTAAAATATTTTCGTTAATTATATGTTTTGCAAATATTTTTAATATTTTAAAGTTATTTTCTCTGTTTTTATTTATTAAAAATTTCAAAAATTTTCTGTATATATTTACTATTTATTTTATGATACGATATGTCAAAGAAAGTTCTTTCACAAGAGTTATTTTAACTATTTAAATTGTATAAGTGACTAAGTGTTTAGTTTTCAAAAGAAACTAAATCATTTATCACATTCAAAAGACTTTTCAAAATCGATAGTATTAATAAGAGAAAGAATTAAAAATAAGATTAGGATCATTTCATTCGAAATATGATATTGAATTATTATTTATAATCAAAGATAATGTTACTTTAAGATGGCTTCTAACACTTCCATTACATCTTAATGATATCTATAAATATTTGAAGCTAATCATTATACTTTTAAAGCTAAGAAGAGAAACAATTATAATGGATACAAATGAAGAGAGAAAAATATCATCATTTATGTCTTGTAGCGAATGAAAAAAAGAAAACGAAGATGAAATCCTCTCAAAGGGAACAAATCCACCACTAAAGATGGAAAAGTCTCCACAATATATCACTATTAAGGTCTACTTTATCCAATATTCGTTTGAAAATAGTGTACAATCCACCATAAAGACCTTATTTATTGTCATCAAAAACACATTTGTTAGACAATACAAGTTGAATTTTATAAGCTCCGCTACTGATGGATGCTACTATATTCACTGGACCTGTACGTAATCGTCGCTGACCAAAAATGCACAAAATCGACTCTTCGTAGGATCCCGTCAAACGTCTCTTGGGAAGGATTAACTCTGTTATCAATTCCAGGCACATTGCGCCTTCTAACACATACCGCTACTGTATCGTGCAGCTCCAGGCTTTGTGATGCAAGAGTCTAACACCAAGATAGCGTTCTTCCCCTTAGCGGGCAAAAAATATCCTATTGAGGGTCCGACACGGCAATATTTAAAGAACCAGACGGATAAAGATTTGGGTCGAGTGTTCCCTGCTTAGACTATCGACTGAAGTATATACATTTTCGTATAATATAGTTATTTATTTTGTAAAGTGGACAGAAGTAAATGAACGGTAGGGAGGGGGTGAATATGTGACAGAAAGTGAAAAATTGATTTTGACAAGAAGTAAACAGTAATAAATTCTTCTCAACAAGAAACTTGCCCTCTTTCTTCTTCATTTTATAAATTAAAATATTTAATTATATTTAAAACCTTGTAAAATAGCAAAAATTCAAATATTTAAGATCATCACAATGTAAATCAATCAATATATATAAAATAATTATAAAGTTTGACGTAAATGTATCAAATTTGGATGAAATTATCATTAATTTTACAAGTAAAAATTGGTAATTTTCTAAGATATCTCTCGATTTATATTCAGTGGAAATTTTGGATAGAATTACACCTTTAAGAAATTGTAAATTGTCAAGATAAAGGATGGCACTCACTTTGACAATTTGATTACCTTTCACTTTTAATCTAACTCAGGTTCATTATCGTAACGGAAGGTTGTAAATCTCACGAAAATGTGACTCGTTTCTAATGTAATCTTGATGTTGAGTAATATTATAATGGCATTTCTATTTACGTACAAGTAGAATATCATTGTGAATGTTTCGAGACTTATAATCCCAACCATTTCAAACCAAAACATTCTTAAGTATTCGTTTAAGTTTGGATGTAAATCAACCAATTAGCATTTTCATTCTGAATAAAATCTAAAACAGATAAAAGTGTTTCTTTTTTATGAAAAAAGAATTTAATTTATTTAATTAAAAATAATTAATTTAAATTATTTAATTAATTATTTTCTTTTAAAAAAACTACATAACGCCCAGAACTTATTTAAATGGTTATAAACTGATTATTTAAATTACAAGTGCATTAGTTCTGTGAGTTCGTTTATACCTTTAGTCAGTTTAAAACGTCATCCTACATATAAATACAGACTATAATAAATATATTTTAAAGGATAAAGTGTAAAATGACGTCAAATTGATATAATTGTATACCATTACTACAGAATAAAGGCATTTTATAACTATATTCGTTTTGTCAGAATTGTGTATACTGTTATGTTAACTTATGTGTATACTAATTAAAAAATGTAAGAATGACATCAAATTGGTGAAAAACGAATGCACTGTATATCGTATTTA
Organism: Centruroides sculpturatus; assembly: GCF_000671375.1. Taxonomy (NCBI): domain Eukaryota; kingdom Metazoa; phylum Arthropoda; class Arachnida; order Scorpiones; family Buthidae; genus Centruroides; species Centruroides sculpturatus. The sequence continues at coordinate 41,015 of NW_019385745.1, read as the reverse complement.
GAGATATATTCTATTTTTAGAATAATGTACACTTTAATGCCAATTTGATATCATTGGACTGTAATTTGAAAAAAAATGTAGATCTATAAATTGCTACTCTTTTCCGTCTGTTTGTTTGTCTGTTTGTCCTTAACTCGAAAACGGTGCTAGATAGATGAAAGTCAAGACCAAATATGGAACCTTAGGGGCAGGAGGCCTCGATTAACTATATACGAACTTCTGGTCTAGACCGGAAGTCATTTGAGTTCAATTCAAAATTTTCTCCTGAATGGAGTTACATAGATGACCGACACGACTCTGTTGTAGCAGGAAAAGTATGATGTACACGGACAAGACACTACAAATTTGAGATAGAGAACACGTGTTTTAAATTGAATAAATTAAGAATATGATTAAAAGTCGTAGCCCGGCATTGTGACGATGTCATAATAAATAATTGTTCGTTTCTCTATGCTTTGTAACGGACAAAGATGTAATAGTTTACAGTATTCTGATAAAACGAAATCACCTTAAAATATTTTCGTTAATTATATGTTTTGCAAATATTTTTAATATTTTAAAGTTATTTTCTCTGTTTTTATTTATTAAAAATTTCAAAAATTTTCTGTATATATTTACTATTTATTTTATGATACGATATGTCAAAGAAAGTTCTTTCACAAGAGTTATTTTAACTATTTAAATTGTATAAGTGACTAAGTGTTTAGTTTTCAAAAGAAACTAAATCATTTATCACATTCAAAAGACTTTTCAAAGAGGATTCAAGCAATGACTGATTTTCCCCCTTTCTTTTTTCCCTTACTTTCAGACGTTCACCATTCTCTTTGTTATCTTGATATCACGAAGAATATTTATCTGACAGAAGTAATGATAAATATTAAATTTCGTTTTATTTAAATGAAATAAAATTAAATTTCCAGTTTATGTACAGTACATCCTTATTACAAAATACAAAATTCTATTTAAGTTAATTAAAATATAATGTATTAGTATGCATCCTTCAAAGTTAATTTAGTCTTTGAAAAATCTTATTTGTCATATTTTCACTTGTACTAATGATTTTCTAATTATTAGTTTTAAAATATTTTAAATCGTAACTTAAAAATATTTTTATTTTAACAGGAAATACACGCATACGCGCGCGCGCGCACACACACACACACACATTTTTTTCTTTGATTTATTGTCGTAATAATCACTAAAATAGTAACAGTTAATAAAGTAATTGGAGCGTGTAAGGGAAGAGAAATACTTTAAAGAGGAAAAAAATATATATATATTTATTTATGTATTTAAATAGGGGTGGAAATCATAGAGGGGCCAAGCGACTGTTATTAGCAGGTCATCATGTGTAGCAAGTTGTAACAGAATTGACTGCGTAACTTCTTGGTTTTCGTTAGACGATTATCATTTATTTTCATATCTGCCTTGCCTAGANAAAATAATAAAAAAAAAATAAATATGAAAATATTATTGTTAAACCTTTAATTATAAACAGTAAAACTTAATAAATATTAAATGAATATTATTATTTATATACTTGAATTATTATTGTGAATTGCTGTAAAAGAGCTAAAGGCAGACTTCACTGATTAGCATTGTTCCTTATGCAGAATGTTAATTGGATCGTCAGAAGCCCGTCAACTTTCATGCAAGAGAAGCTATTAGAGAAATCGTATTATGGAAACTCAAAATGTGAACAATACTTGTCACGAATAAGATAGAGACTTTATTGTAATTCATTTTATTCTAAATAATTAATGAATTTTTAAAATAAAAATTTCACTTCAAAAGCAAAAGATTTCTCCAATTTTTATATAAAATATTTATATATACGCTTTGTGTAGATATATAATTCTGTGATATTGAAGGTAGAGTAAGGCATTTTTGTAGTTTTTTCCCCCCTATTGTAAATGTGTTACAAGCACCGTTTAATAAATTGATCTTTTCTCTTTTACCTCTTTTTTTATTTTTTTAGATATATTTCGTGGATTGCAGTTGGTGGAAAGTAGCAGTATGTCCCATTTTCTATTGATCGAAAGCCGTGAAAGATATAAATGACTCCGATCGACCACTTCCTTGTCGTGTACTCCACCATCTCCAGCATAGGACAAACAATATTCTTCCTTCCTTTGCTGAAGACCGTAGGAAATGACACACGTCTCGATGGACAGAAAGAAAAATCACAGTTTCAAAAAATTAGAGGAATACCTTTGGGAGAAAAAAGAAACGGGGATGAAATAACTGATGCTTTTCTAGTGATATAGAAATATATATATACATTTTACCGGTAGACAAACAATCTTTAAAAAAAAGTAGCATTTCTTTTCTAGGTGTGTTGGATGGGAATACAAGGTTTTTGTTATTTGCTTGGATGATTTCTAACTTGGCTATAACTGAAATCCCATTGCACAAGTGATAACGTGACAAGTCATTTAGGAAGAACGATTTGGTCCCTTGCTACTGTGCCTTTGTCCTTTTGTAATCGTTTAGATGTTTGGTTGTTTTCCCTTTTTTTTATATTTGGAAATGTATTTAATTTCAAAAATTAGATTTATTAATTAAAAAATAAATTGCTTTATTTATTAAAATAATTATATATGATGCACGAACGATTTGAAGAAGAGATCCGCTTAAGATGCTTGAAAATGTATTAAACTGTTTAGGCCTACTATAAGTAATTCTTCCCAATATGTTAAGAAGAAAAAAAAGATATATCAACAAGTAAATTTTGATAAATTTTTAAAATATATTATAGAAATTTTTTAGAATTCATCTCTTTGGATCATATTCGATCTATCAATGTAAAGTAGCTGAAGGACCTTGGACTTTGATCGCTGGACTTTACTATTCTAGCCATAAGTTTGTAGTCTCCGGTTCGACATAATAAATTGGTCCCTGTAGAAAACGCGATAACTTTTCTCTTTTGCCCTACCTTAACCTAGGGCAACCGATTGTCGGATCGTCTAGCTTCAACGGATGAGTCAGAAGCACTCCAGCCTGTTTATAGTCGCTTTCCTTCTGGATGTCTTATACTGGCGCAGTAACACCGGAGGAAATTAATGTTTTACGACTTTTCCGATAATAACGTATAAATCACTCCCCTTATAATAGAAAGGACGATAAGTATAGGATAGTTCCACTCCCAATAAAAGTAAACGCGACTAGGGAAAAGTTTCATCCATTCTGTTCCCCTCTGAATATATCCCCATGGAGATACCTTAAGGTACTTTGTGCAATAGTTGAAGCACTTCACAACATCCTGCCCTGAAGGAAGGGCTACAGTTTAAACCGCTTGAGAAAATGTCGTCGGGGGTAGATCAGGATTGACCTGAAGCTCTATTTTTATGTTTTCGCTTCTTTTAAGTGCCGTTGGCGACATCTTTTATAACTTTACGTCACTTTATCTGTTTCGCTTACACTTTGTAAAGTTAAGGATCGACTGAATTATCGGATGTGACGGTCATGTTACTCTTCATGACTTTGTTTCTCAGTTTTTACTGTTTCCGTCATTGAATACAACTTTGATTGTACTACTCTATACTTGATAGCTTTCTATATTTGTTCACGGAAATAGATGTTTTTTATATTTTTTTTTTTTTTAATTTTACACGACTCTTGGGCCGTTAGAAATGTTTGATCTCAACAGTAAAAATGGATTATTTCAACTTGTCTCTCGCTTCTGAGAGGGAGGAAAAGGAGGGAAAAAAGAATCTCAACGGTAAATAATGGATTTCTTCGACGACATTTCAAGTATAACTTTTTGAAAATCTGTTTTTCAAATTGATTTTTTTGTTTCAGTTTTATATTTTCTTAAAAATTTCTTTTAAAATAACCGAATGGCTTGAAATGGAGTTTATTTTNTAATCATACTCGCTTAATATTGTTAATAACAATATTTTCCTAATTATGATATTTTCTTAGTATTTCTACTGATAATATTAATATTTTCTTACTGTTACATACTTTAATATTGGTATAATTTCAATTAAATACTTAAAATTAAAATTTCAATGATTTAGTTTGAAAAGATATTTATTTTTATTTATTTTTTTTAATTTCACTTTCCGTGAAATTAAGGTCAACAAAGTCTTTGGACGAGATAGTGACCAAGGTGGGCTAGATTACAGATACTACATAAAACGACCAATCTAGTAAGGCATTACTAGTATTCCAAAGCCAGGAATGTCTCCCTAGTTTCTCGTCATTTGATAGAACATTGTTCTTAGAGCTTATAGTTCTCTGACTAGTCGTAGCACTCATCCGAAAATCGGACATCTGGTTGACCACCAAACTGCTTTTGCACAAGATACAATTTTCTTTCTGATCGATCACTATGTTCGAAATGATTATTCGTTTCTCAAACAATATTATTTCTATTATTAAAAATTCCTACTCATATGTTTAAAAATATTTTTATTATTTTAAATTATTTATTTAAATAATTTTGATAATTAAATAAAGAATGGTTTCGTTTCTCACAAGGTCCAAACCCGTGCTCACTATTTATTAATATTCATATTTCTGTAAGAGAGATCTAAACAAAGGAATATATAAACGTATATGAATAATATATAAATCCTTATTAAGGTCCGAACCTTTGACTATATATATATATATATATATATATGATTCTTTATATCTATATAAGGATGAAATAAAGATCTAAATAGAAAAAATGTGTATGGATAATGAATAACACAAGACCTATGTTCAGATCCTGATGAAGACTTATGCATTATCCAAATGCATTTTTTTCTATTGAGATCTTTATTTATTCCTTAGATGAGCACAATTTTTCTTAATAAAATATAAATACTTCTATTTGTTTATATCTAAAAATTATCATCTTGTTCTAATTATTTTATATGACTTATCTTTTCATATTCATAAGTTTATATTAAAATTTTTGTGGTAGAAGTTTATTTGAATAAAATATTGTTAAAATAAAATATTTAAATATAAATATTGTTTATGAATGAGATTGCTGAATATTCCATATGACAAATATTCTCATATAAAATAACGTGATAAATAAAATATTAGCTATGATATTCAATGTATGCTCCAGAAATCTACTTTATGAATGTTTTATACGCTATATCATAATTATATTTCCAATATATAATAATTGTATATAAGACTACTATATACATTATCTGTTATCGTTAACTGAAAATGTTCATAATTATGCTTACATAAATATAATAATTATGTTTACACGAATATAATGGTCATAGTTATTTGAATATTAAAGGTGTAATACATATATTTACATTAATTGATTTTAATTAATTCAATGCTGAATACAATTAGTAGAATGGGTAATGTGTATATTTAAAGCATTGATAAATTAATATTTTTACACCATTATACCTATACTTTTTATGTAAGTTAAAGAAGTATTTGTTAAATTTTTATTTATTTCCATTAATGATGATGACATTTTCAAGTTATTTTCATGATGATAATATTTTAAAAATATTTTTACTATTGATAATAACCTAGTAATGTATACTTCACTATGAATATAACTTAAATTAAACACAAAAATTATCTAAATTTTAATTTTGTTCGTTTAAAAAAACATTTAGTAATAGTAAGAATAATGCATACTTTATAATAATAATTAGTTAATTATTTACATTAACTAAATAAATTTTAAAGTATTTTTTCTGATTATAATAATCATACTCGCTTAATATTGTTAATAACAATATTTTCCTAATTATGATATTTTCTTAGTATTTCTACTGATAATATTAATATTTTCTTACTGTTACATACTTTAATATTGGTATAATTTCAATTAAATACTTAAAATTAAAATTTCAATGATTTAGTTTGAAAAGATATTTATTTTTATTTATTTTTTTTAATTTCACTTTCCGTGAAATTAAGGTCAACAAAGTCTTTGGACGAGATAGTGACCAAGGTGGGCTAGATTACAGATACTACATAAAACGACCAATCTAGTAAGGCATTACTAGTATTCCAAAGCCAGGAATGTCTCCCTAGTTTCTCGTCATTTGATAGAACATTGTTCTTAGAGCTTATAGTTCTCTGACTAGTCGTAGCACTCATCCGAAAATCGGACATCTGGTTGACCACCAAACTGCTTTTGCACAAGATACAATTTTCTTTCTGATCGATCACTATGTTCGAAATGATTATTCGTTTCTCAAACAATATTATTTCTATTATTAAAAATTCCTACTCATATGTTTAAAAATATTTTTATTATTTTAAATTATTTATTTAAATAATTTTGATAATTAAATAAAGAATGGTTTCGTTTCTCACAAGGTCCAAACCCGTGCTCACTATTTATTAATATTCATATTTCTGTAAGAGAGATCTAAACAAAGGAATATATAAACGTATATGAATAATATATAAATCCTTATTAAGGTCCGAACCTTTGACTATATATATATATATATATATATATGATTCTTTATATCTATATAAGGATGAAATAAAGATCTAAATAGAAAAAATGTGTATGGATAATGAATAACACAAGACCTATGTTCAGATCCTGATGAAGACTTATGCATTATCCAAATGCATTTTTTTCTATTGAGATCTTTATTTATTCCTTAGATGAGCACAATTTTTCTTAATAAAATATAAATACTTCTATTTGTTTATATCTAAAAATTATCATCTTGTTCTAATTATTTTATATGACTTATCTTTTCATATTCATAAGTTTATATTAAAATTTTTGTGGTAGAAGTTTATTTGAATAAAATATTGTTAAAATAAAATATTTATATTTTATACAATTATTAAATATTGAATAAATTATAAAAATAAGCATAAAATCATTAATATAAGAAAGGAAAAAAACATATTTTCATTCATATTTATGTTATGTATTAGGCCAACTTGAATTATTTATATAAAATTTGAAATTTACTTCGAAGAAACAATATGAAAAATTGTTACAGAAAAAACAAAATAAATTTTTCACTACTTTTATAATATTTAATATAAATAAAAAAAATTTTTGTTGCATAATTTAGTTTAAATTATAAAAATGTTGATCCGCATTCAAAATAAATCAAAAAAGTATTTTTAAAATAAAGAAGAAAGGATTTTATAAAAAATAAATCACAAGTGAGTGCTTAATGTAACTAATTTCTTATCTTAAAAGTAATAGAAGTATATTTACAGGATTATATGTGTACAGCGTATTTACGGCTTTAATTATAAATATATTATATTTATAAATTATCTCATAAATATTAGTAAAGTTACTAAGTAAACTAAAGACAAACTTAAAATTAAAAGTCATTTTCATCATTCCTGAATATTTATCACAATACATAGATAATGGTGTATTATGAATCTCTCCAGCATCCTTAAAGATATTCAAGAGCTTTCTAGCTAACAATCATCTATGCTGTTGAATAAGATTAGTTAAATTTGAATTTAATAGCTTTTATTAGATGTTTATCTCATTACATAGATGATGCTATACTATTAAGCTCTTTAACATCCATAACGATGTTCAAGAGCTTCGTAGCTAAGCATCATCCATGATGTTGAATTTAATAAGTTAAATTTGTTTAAATTAAAAATTGTTCTTTTACTTAATGCAAAGATTTAATTAATAAACAAAATAGTTTAAAGTTCTTATAATATTAATTAATTTATTGAAAGAAATGTGTAAAAATTAATTACTGTAAAGTATATATTTAAATATTATTTATTGTAAAGCAGAATAGTTAATTTATTGAAAATAAAACCAAAACTTAATTTTAGTCACTGAAATGTAGTCACAAAATTAAAACTGAAACAACATTACTGCAAAATTACGGTATTTAATAATATAATATTTTAAAACAAAATATTGTTTATTTTAAAAAAACGAAAAATGAATGAGGAAATTGTAAAAATATTCAACTTTATATTAAAAAAAATAATTGTCAAATAATATAATTCATTTAAAATAAATAAATATATATTAATTTTATGCTAAAACCATAATATTAAATTGTATAAAAAATGAATATTTTACAACTTTTAGAAATATTCATACATATCAATAGAATATATAATTATTTTTGAATAATAAATAATTCCATTTTATGAATAAAATAGAAAAACTAAATAGAAAAAAGTAGAAAATATCTTCGAAAATATGATTAATATTTAAATGTTTATGTATGATTTTCTAATATCTTTATAACAAAAATTATAAATATGGAATATTACCTGAAGCAAAATATTTATACTTTAATAAACTATTTGAATTTAAAATTTAAATCTAAATATGGATATTTTAAAATAATACAAATTTATACAATTCAAGAAGCTTGTAAGCATTTTCTTTATTCTAATTAAGAAAAACACTGTTTAAAAACTGTTTAACAATCGAAACATCTTTGGCAACTTACAAAGTATGTTGCTGAATAGAATTTGTTAAAGTGAAATGACGTAACAATTTGCATGTAAATTAACCTCATATTTCTATAATTTACATATTTTGTTTCTTAGTTATTCTTTATTTATTGATACCATCACAATTATTATGCTTACTTATTGACAGATTGAAATCATTTAAGATGTTACCTGTGAATAGTTATCACTTGAGAACGTTCATTGTTAAATTGAATTTAGTAATAAACATTTGAAAATTTTTAAAGAAAAAGTGTAAAAATATATATTATAAATATTTTTTTGTAACGAAATAACAAATAAGTGCTTACAGATTAAGTTTCGACATAAACTTTATGAGATTTAAATACATAAACATGTAATTTATCTTTAATTAACATAGCTAAACATTAAACAATGTGCATGGATGTTCTTTGCTATAAAAAGTTTTAAAAATTTAAATAATTTTATGTTTAACACGCAAATTGAAGTTTTTGATCCACTTTTGTGGAAAAATATTTGCTTTATTATTATTCGTATTACGCGTTATTATGAAGAGTTTAATGGCATCTTTATCTCAAATAATTAAAATAATATATGGTTATTAATATTAAAATTAAAGTTTACTCTTAATTTAATTAAATATTACAATTATTTAAAAAATATTATATTTGAAAACATTTTTGTACAGGATTTTTACCTATGTACAGTGGAAAATTCCTATAAATTTAACAAATTCTGATCTCTTATTAGAAAAAAATCAATAAAATTATTAAAAATAAATGTAAAATATAATATATAAATTTAAACAAAATTTAAGAAATACTTTTCAAATGTATACTTTTTTTTCAAATTTACTTTTCACAGATTATAAGAATCGGTAACTCTCTTTAAAAAAGAATGAGAATTTTCTTCAAATCATATTCTGTTTTCAGTCTTTTCCATTATCATATGCAAAGTAAAAAGGTAAAAAATCAGATAAAAAAAATCACAAAGCAGTTATCAATTTAAGAAAGGAGACATTTACAATCTACGTTTTAGAAATGAAAGAAATCCTCATCCATTGAATGAATTGCGATGTTCTTGTAATACGTTACTTGTCAAGTGATTCTTCATTTGTTCACCATTATGAGGAAACGATGATAAGAAGATGGCTAAGTGGTGACAGCAGTTGATTTATATCTGGTCTCTCAGACACAAATCCACTTAGGTGTGTTCTTGTATTTTTTTTGTTTGTTTTTTTATTCCATCCTCCTTATAGGACAACAGCCCAAACCATCATAACGATTTACCATCTTCGATAGCATACTCTGCAGGTTTCATTCTCCCACACTAGGCCCATAAGATAAAAGAAAAAGTTTATATAATTCGCCTATAATTAGGGATTTTATCCTAATTTTTTATTAATAATAACAAATAATAATAATAATAATAATACACAATTTAAATACAACTTTTTACATATATATACATTTCATTTATTTACATTTTTATTTTTAAAGCGTATAAAAAATTAACTGTCATAAAAATGTAAGAATAAAGAATTCAAAAAAATAACATTTGAAAGATCTTCAGAATTTTAAAGCAAATATACCAGAGTTATGGTATATTTATTCATTGTTTTCTATGGATATCGCTTGGGTATAGTTTAAAGTTCTTACTTTGAAATTTGTAAAACTCGTTCGAGCAATGCAAGTTATTGTTAATATTATTAATGCATAAAGAAAAGTGTCTCTTTATGGCATACGCTTGTCGTGGGACTAAAGTCACAATCTTCTGTTACATTAGGCAGTCTGAGGGCATGCAGGTGGCGATGGACCGTGCGAATGCTGACACGTGCTTCCCATATATTATGGCACATGAACAGACAGAGACAAAACGTTAGCAACGTCTTAGCAAAACAGCCAAGTTTCTTCTTCAAGAAAATACCTTCAAAACACTGAAGTTGTATGGCATTTTATAGCACGTTTTTCTCTACTGCTATAAACTTCCGTTTATTCTATTTGTGCTTAAATCTATAGCAACGTCTATCTACACTTTATAGGCGTGGTTGAAGACAGTAAAATTTACTTCTATCTTTTATTTCAATTCTTCTTTTCACCAACAAAAAATTTTACATTTAAAACTATATACATTGATACGAAGATAAAATATAATTCCCATATAATCGAGTGAGATTTTATATTTTATTAGGAAGAAAATTATATATATAAATATATATGTATATATGTATATATATATAATTTGATGTCAGTTTATTTCAATAATAGTCTTCTGATTTATGTAGTTTACATCAATAAAAGCAGTTTGATGTTTTGTAACTTCTTCTGTTAATTTTCTACATACATGAATATCATAATGTATGTTCTATTCCTTCCATATAAAATTAATAAGTTTATCTGAAGTGATGCAATATTAAACGTTGTATTGCTTCACCATATTGTTGGATGTATTTACATTTTCAAGCAGTTTTTAATATCCGAAGACTTCTTATGAATAACAATTACTTCGAAAGTGTCACCTTAAGATTTAGATTCGTCATTGTATAAATATAATTGAAGGCGTCTTCTGTTCAGACCTATTTTGAATGATGACAATTTAACGTCAGTCTGTGAAATAGTTAATTGATGATGTCATTCTGTCAATAAAGATGAGAAAGCAATAGCCAAACAGGAAGTATATATAAGTGGAATTTTCACAAAAAAATGCTGTGTGATGATAAACATTCAACTGATTAATGTTCATTATTCAAAGTTGCAGAATGTGATGAAAGGGAGTGCAAAGTTACAAAATTGTTTCTTGAAAAACAGTAGAAATTCTTTGATGATATAAAGTGCATATGTTAAATTAAAGAAGAATGATTCATTTCAAAGTACAGTGTTAATACTATTCTGTTATAGAATTGCTCTTAAATGCTTTAATAGATCATTCATTCATGGTATGAAGGTCATACATAAAAGAATTCTTTCAAAATTTCTCAAAATAGGTTTAAGTGATAAGAATATTTTTATTCTAACAATAATTGTGTAATGTTCAGAAACTGGTTTTTAATGATAAANATATAAATAACTTTAACTATACAACATTAAAATTTTACAGGTTAAGAAATTAATATTCATCTTACTAAAATTACTATTTTAAAAATATTTTATTAAATTATATTATGAGGAAAATATTTTTAAAAATTCCTTTTAAAATTAAACATATTTTTAGTATTTTTTGACGTTTTTAATTAAAAATATAAAAATTTTACTATAAATAGTGTGAATTATTACGTATTTTTAATAAATTAATTAATTATTTAAAGTCTATTTAAATAATGATTTAAATTTTTAATTAATTTATTAAAAGACTCTTAAAATAATATCTTATTCTTAATTTTAACAACCGCTTAAGTGCAAAGTTTGAATAATATAAGGGTAAACCATGTTTAAAATTATTAATTTAATTCATTTTACAGTAAATATTTTTTTTTAATTTTCATTTTAAGAAAAATTATTTATTTTAAATAATTATTAATATTTTTTTATTAAGAAATATGGAAACTGGATAATTTATTCGTTTTTTTATATTTAAAAATTGATTCGTAACTCAATACATGATTTTGTATTATTACATTGTTTAATTTATGAACGTTTTCCATGTTTTTCTTCGATCAACGACAGATTTCTAGCCGCTTTTAGACTTTATTTATTATACCTAAGAGTCTTGTCTTTCTTATCAGTGTCGACTGAAAACTATAATTCTCAAAGGTATCATCCTTTTGTTTTGGAAGCATTAGGTATTAGAAAGTTTCATAGTTCTAAGTAATACATACAAAACGTAGAATGACATTCGTATTTTCGTTTGCTATTTTTTCACCTTTTTTTCTTTTAGATCTTTCGAAGAAAATTTGCTAGATCCCTTGTGTTTTGCTATAAGTTTTCGACTTTATGGATGAGTCTAGGTTAAGAAAGTAAAAGAGAAATTCAAAATAGAGAGAAAAATTCAAATTGGATAGATAAAGTCTTCCAAGTAATTTGGTTTATCTGTTTCTTTAAAAGGTTCATAACTTTTACATATATTCTTCAAGATACATAGTAATTTTAGATAAAGTTGAGCTTCTTAATTTCTTTTATTTTTCTAAGATAATTTAATACCTTGGTGTTTTTAGTAAATGCAAAGAAGGAAAAAAATACTACAAAAATAAATTATATATAAATGATTAATTCAATCATTAATAATTAAATTTATTATCCTATTATCCTATCAGTAATTGTAGGGAATAATATGTGCTTACTATAAAAAGAAAATTTTGTATCATTTAGAATAGATACTCTAGAGAAATTAAGCCCTGCATGCAATTTCCTGTATAGTGATGGACGTTGTTCTCCTTAATTGCTGAAGAATTTTTATATCTTACATGATTTCCTGACTTTTCTCAATTGTATCTTTTGAATAATTAAAATCACTCGAATCATTTTAATAGTTCTTAAGTATTTGTTAATCTTTAGCAACTTCATGAGTCGTATAGTAAATTCTCTACAGGCGACATTGCCATTAAGACGTTTTAGAAAGGTTTTCTAAGTTAAAACAAAACATTAAGAATATTTAATTTTTTAGTATTGTTTTTTTATCTAAGCAAAAAATGCAATATCTATTATAGATGCGATATTGCATGCAATTTCTCCTTTCCATTCCACGTATAAATAAGCTATCTCTAGTAAATCTGGTATTATGACAACGTCCGATAAGTAACAATTTTCTGTCGTTCTGTACATTAGGTAAATTACTACAAACTCATTTCCTCTACCGTTCCAACGTATCTCCCTTGGAACTTGAGAAAAGATTCCAGATTTTCCTTTCCCTCCTTCAACTCCATGAATAATGCCTTAGATCGTACATAATTCATGATGTCTTCAAGACTGGCAGAGAAACACCGCGTAGACGGTGATGTAGGGAAAGCAGCCAAATAAGTTATATTTAGGAGAACGTGATGAATTAGGGGAAAGGAAAGATCTTAGCCCACCCTTCTTTCCAGGCTGTCTCAGTTCTAGAAACGTGAGACGGTTTTCTAAAGCTCGAAACCACTCTTTGCAAGATCTGAGTTGATAGTCACGTTCAGTAGACGGGTAGGTTGTCGCACTCTTTTCCTAACTTCTATGCATACTTTGGTGTGTTGCTTCTGCGTTTTAACAAAAGCACACGACACTATGTAGAAAATTAAAACTAGTTGTTGCATTTGGTTGATATATATTCTTAAATATTCGAATAATTACTACACTCTTTGCATACTTAAGTAGTCATTACTAAATACTTTTCTCTTAAATTTACTTGCAAATTAAATCAAATATTAGACAACACATAATTATTTTTTTATAAATATTTTCTCGAATTTTATATTAAAATTATAAATTCTCTAATTATTTTTGGTTTTAATATATTTAACATTAACGTTAATGGCAGTTTATCATAAAATGCCAGTGTTTTATTAACTTCTAATTCAAAGTTATTAAATTTTTATAAAAGAAAATTTAAAATATAATTATTAATTTAATTTTTGAAATGTTATTTTACTCATTTTCATTAAATTTATAAATTTTTTAGAAAAAATTATACTATTATCCTAACGTATTTATTGAACGTTTAAACAAATGATGAATACGTTGTAATTGCAAGTTATATCGGTGAAAAATTATAATTTCTCAAATCTACTCCGCTTCATTGCTTATTTTTCAGTAAATAATTAATGCATTTACAGAAATATTTATTATTTATCATAAATAATTTTCAAATATGTCATTTATAATCGTAATAATATATTAAAATCTACATAATATATATTTTTGAAAGATGGTTTTATCTTTTATAATTTTTTACATACTCTTTTATTAAATAATAAATATATT
>NW_019385745.1:20721-26724 GCF_000671375.1 Centruroides sculpturatus | reverse complement strand
TAATATATTTGTTACATAGGCATAATTAATAAACATTTAATTTAATTTAAATATTTACAATTAAAATAATATATTAAAATGAATTTGTAATAAATAATATATATTCTTTTTAAAATCAAAGTAGAATCATGAAATGTTCATTTTATTTGAATTAAAGTTTATATTATTTTGGGGGTTAAAGATGAAACAGAATTATTGTAATGTCCAGTTTACATCTTGAAACGTTTATAATTTAGGATGCAGTATGAGAATATAATGTTTATAGTCTATTGTTTGTTACGTGAAATGATATGAAACAGCTTTGATGGTGATGCTGATATTGATGAGAATGAAAAAGAGAAAGAAGAGCGAACAAGAAGATGCAGGAAGAAGGAGAAAGAATATATAAAATTTTTATATCAATTTATATATTTCGTTTCCTTCTTATCATCTTATCAACATCATTATTACAGAATCTGTTTCATATCATTTGAAGTAAAAAATGATATAGCTACAAATATTCTCTTTCAAGAGTACATCTTAAATAATGAATGATCCAAGATGCAGACTGGTTATCTTAATAATTTTATTTTATCTGTTTTTCTGTATATTTTATATAAAAAGTATAATTTGTATTTTTAATCATGATATTTTATATTTCAATATAAAGACATGTTGAGTAAAATTTAAAAAAAATTCAATCTAAAGATTTATTATATGTCTTTAGAAGATCTGTAAACAATGTATCTTTTGTAAACAGAGAAAGTCTTTTTTAAAAAACCCCAAAAACATTTCCTCTAAATGTATATAAATATGATTTTATACACTAATTTTCAATTTTTGTTAAATATCTATTGAAATCTTTACACATAAATGAGTTACTAAACAGCAAAGCGTTCTATTACATATTTTATAGATGGTCAATATATCATCTGTGATTTCAAACTTTCTAATGATTTATATGTAAATAATATTTAGGAATTAATTAAATTTAAGTATTTTAAACTAAAAACTAAACTAAAGTACTTTATNAAACATTTAATTTAATTTAAATATTTACAATTAAAATAATATATTAAAATGAATTTGTAATAAATAATATATATTCTTTTTAAAATCAAAGTAGAATCATGAAATGTTCATTTTATTTGAATTAAAGTTTATATTATTTTGGGGGTTAAAGATGAAACAGAATTATTGTAATGTCCAGTTTACATCTTGAAACGTTTATAATTTAGGATGCAGTATGAGAATATAATGTTTATAGTCTATTGTTTGTTACGTGAAATGATATGAAACAGCTTTGATGGTGATGCTGATATTGATGAGAATGAAAAAGAGAAAGAAGAGCGAACAAGAAGATGCAGGAAGAAGGAGAAAGAATATATAAAATTTTTATATCAATTTATATATTTCGTTTCCTTCTTATCATCTTATCAACATCATTATTACAGAATCTGTTTCATATCATTTGAAGTAAAAAATGATATAGCTACAAATATTCTCTTTCAAGAGTACATCTTAAATAATGAATGATCCAAGATGCAGACTGGTTATCTTAATAATTTTATTTTATCTGTTTTTCTGTATATTTTATATAAAAAGTATAATTTGTATTTTTAATCATGATATTTTATATTTCAATATAAAGACATGTTGAGTAAAATTTAAAAAAAATTCAATCTAAAGATTTATTATATGTCTTTAGAAGATCTGTAAACAATGTATCTTTTGTAAACAGAGAAAGTCTTTTTTAAAAAACCCCAAAAACATTTCCTCTAAATGTATATAAATATGATTTTATACACTAATTTTCAATTTTTGTTAAATATCTATTGAAATCTTTACACATAAATGAGTTACTAAACAGCAAAGCGTTCTATTACATATTTTATAGATGGTCAATATATCATCTGTGATTTCAAACTTTCTAATGATTTATATGTAAATAATATTTAGGAATTAATTAAATTTAAGTATTTTAAACTAAAAACTAAACTAAAGTGTAAATTAAAAATTTTAAATTTTAAAAAGTAAACAAAGAAATATTTTATTTTAATTTAATTTGCGCAAAATTCATTTACAGTGTACATACATAGATTAAATTTTTGTATATAAATAAATTATAATAAAAAATAAATTTGGAGATATTTTAGAAAGTTTGATTTTTGCAATTATAAAAAAATTCAATATATTATTATTATTAGAAATTCATTTTTTTCAAAGTTACATTTCTTACCTTACTATTTTATAATGATAAAAATGTTTACAGTGATTCTTATCTACGTCTCTGCTTATAAATATAACTACGAAAATATGAGTTATTGATGTGAAAAATATTAAATTACTGCTTTTTTTCAGAAACTTTTATACTTTCTGCTATCATGGAATAGATAAAAGCTACGAAATTGACGTTCGGTGTTTTATGCTGTTTTTGTCAACGCTTCAATGACATCGATAAAAAAAAACATGAAATTTTCAAAAGAACTTACAAACAGGACAAGGAACTTCTTCAACAGACTTCTCGATTCTCCAGCATTTATCCTTAATTTCCATTCTCTAACCTT
This sequence comes from Centruroides sculpturatus, assembly GCF_000671375.1. Taxonomy (NCBI): domain Eukaryota; kingdom Metazoa; phylum Arthropoda; class Arachnida; order Scorpiones; family Buthidae; genus Centruroides; species Centruroides sculpturatus. Next base: position 24,178 of record NW_019385745.1, on the reverse strand, counting down.
TGTATCATAGCTTTGTTCTTAAATTTATTTCTTCCATTTATAACCTTGCAGATAAGTTAATTTTTATTTTTTTGAAATAAATTTTCGTTGCTTATTACTTTCTAAATCATGTAAATAAGAGATAAAATTATCTATAAATATATATACTTAAAATTTTTGTTTCTAATACACGCTAATTATCTTTAAAATATGTTTACGAGATAGAATTTTGAAACATGTTTTAATTTTATCCACTTTCTTTAATGTGTAAACGTAATTTATGTATTTTAGATTTCTTCAGTAATCTCTATTCAGATAAAACCTCAAATTAAAGGCTATTTTTTAGTAAACTTAGAATTAAGAGCCACAGGACAGTATGAAATTGAATACCAAAATAGAAATTCCACCCAAAAATAAAGAAAACCTCAAATAAATATAATGAAAAATAAATTAATTTCATTTATGAAACTCTATTTAATATGAATTTATCACAAAATTTTGAATAAATATTTGAAAATACGGAAGTGATCTATTTTATGCTGATAAAGAGTGTAATGTAAGTTAAGAAAGATTTTAAAAATAATCATAAATGAAATGTTAAAGAGCTATTTTTCTTTAAAGGTTCACGTTTTTTGTTAGCAGAAAGAATAAGTGTCGATATAAGATAATTAAAACCATAGAAACATAATGGACTTTGATTCATTTCTCCTAATCAAACTAGTTTATGAGGTATTCGAATCTGTGAAATTGCCTATTAAAATGTTACTGCTGTAATTTAACTTTTTGACTTTTCTTCTGATAAACAAAATCTATAGCTTGAGTTATAAAGTAAAAAAATAAAATAAACCTTTGTCTATCACATAAAATTCTATTATAACTTTTCTTTGATATACAATAAATAAAATTACACTTTTGTTACCATTAAGTAATTTAATTTACTTTTCCTAATTAAAAAATATATAAATAATTAATTATCTTTTTATAATAATCAAATTTTCTTAATTAAGTTTCTTTATTTATTTAATTAAGGGAATAATACATTCGATTATTCTCTTTTCAGATAATTCAGTTAAGATTATTCTCTTTCAAAAAGACACAACTCATCTATAAATAAAAAAAATTAAGTAATTTTAAATGATTAAATGTTATATATTTTTTAAAATATTTATTAAAGAATATATTATAAAATTTTATTTAAAATNAAGGAAATTTATTGATATTTTAGTTTTGTTCACATCATAAATGAATAATTTATAAAATATATATTATTAAAATTCTTAATTAATTCTAGAAAAAGAAAAGTTTGAGATAAAAAAGTACACTAAAATTCTTTAGGAAAAAAATAGAGAATCAGATTTTAAGAGTTAAAACTGTACTTGTTTTCACTTTCACTCCTTAATATCCGCTTCCCTGCAATGTTTTCTACTTTATGAAGTCGCAGCGGGAGCACGTTTTATCTTTTGAAAAGTCGAGAATAGAAGAATTTTTAATGCTTTTAGCTTAACAGATAACGAATTAATACCTTTAATAATACCTTTCTATTGATAAAAAATAAGAATTTTGATTATATAAAATTCATAATTAGGTATTGCAACAAAGAATCTTTTTCTTTGTGAATTTTAAGGAGGTGAATAAAATTTTACTCACATAAACTGTATTTAATAGCTACTGTGTTTTACATTAATATTCTGTATTTAAGTAATTAATTACATACTTTACATGTATACCTATATAAATAAATTATCTGCAAAGGTTTTTATCTATTCTTGGACAACTTTAAGTAAAAATTTATTTATTAAAAATTATAAATTTATTTCAGGTCTATATCTAATATTCATAGAATTATATAGCATACATTTAAGACAGAAAGAATAATATAATGATTTATTGCATCTTGTATATATATCTCGTTTCTCTTGCAATTTGTTTATTTGTATATAAAGACAAAATATAGTAGAATCCTATATTATTTCTTGAAGGTTAGGTAAAGGATAGTGATATACGATAACTTAATAACTTTTACTAAAGACATTTTTACTTAACGNAGAGCAACACAATGCAGTAAAAAAATAACTCAAGGAGACAAAATAAATGTAAAGTTGTGTACTATACACTACTTTATTTTACTGAATTTTTTTATTTATTTTTTCCCTATATATACTCATTAGCTTGAAATTGTTAATTATTTTAACATATTTATTCAATAAAGGTAACGGTATATTTCATTAAATTTATACATTTAAAGCATTTTGTTACATTATATATGAAACTGTAATCATATGCTTATTTAAAGCGATTAAATGAAAAAATTATAACAAAGCAATAGGAGAAATTTCATAGAATATCAAAGAATGAAATGTCACTATTGTTAAAGACCTGCCAATTTCTATCTTATGAACATATTATTTTAGCAAGATAATGTCACTGTTCAATCTGTTAAGATATTAGAGGATTGTTAGATCATAATCTTCCATCAGAGAGATAAAGAACAAAGAAATCCAACGAACATCTCATTCTTTTGATCTGATCCAACTACATCTGCTGGTGAACAGATTTCGGAATATTTTACGAAATAATTTCGAAAATAAAATTGGTTAATTAAAAAAATATAATAGAATTTTGAATCACATTTTTGATTCACCCAAACCAAGGAAATTCATTAAAGAATTCATTCCAACTTTCATTGATAGAGGTGAATCTAGATCCATTCTGAAGTCATTTTAATTTTGAGTCATTTTAATTTTGAATCATTTAAGTAATCTAGATCATTATTGTCATTAATGTGAAATGAATTTTAGTTAATTATGTAGTAAATTTTTTAAGAAAAATTTAATTTTGATTCAAAATATTAATAAATTGTTCAGAAAGATAATCTTAACAAAAAAATTTTCAAAAAATTTTGATTAACATAAATTTAATTGGATTAAAATTCAAATAGTTTCCTTTCTAATAATGAGAGAAAATGGTTTTGAATTGTTCAATATAAATCTAGAGTGATCTGAATGACTCCTTCCTGCTTCTAGGTAGATTCAAGTGGAGTAATTTGAAATAATTACTTTATCCAATACTTATTACTTCAACGTAAAATACTTGTAAATCGTTTATACTTTATAATTTATTCTTTTATAAAATTATTTCAATTTATTATTGCAAGAATTTTTATTTATTTAATGATTCTTCAAAAAACTTTTTTTAAAACTTGAATTTGAAAAATAGAAGAGAAGAATGCCACATGTCTGTTCAAGAAAAAGAAGGAAAAAAATGATTTTTTTAGTTTAATTAATGTAGAAATTTGCCAATGATAATTGGACAAATTCTAAAATTATATTATAACGAATATTTGTAAAATTATTTTTGAAAATTTATTTATTTAATTTAAATTTTTCGGAATAAAATATTAAAATTAGTCTTAATATATTTTGGTTAAATTTTATATTTATCGCTAAAAAATTATTTAAAATTATATTAAAATATATTA
>NW_019385745.1:0-19309 GCF_000671375.1 Centruroides sculpturatus | reverse complement strand
TTAAATTATATTATTATATGAAAAATAAATAAGTAATTAGAAAATTGCATCTAAATTAAATTTAAAGTGGAAAAAGTGTTTTAAAAAAAATTTGTAGTTAGTTAATATAATATAATTTAGAATATTTGATATTTTCTACTTTAAAATTATTTTGTTATAAAGAATCTTGACTTTTACATATTTTTATTATTAATGGTTGTATTGCAATTTAATTTGCTATATTTATTAAAATTTATCAAAAAATTTTAAATTTAAGTGAAAAAAATAGCTTAAAAAGAAAAAAAATTATTGCGTTGTTTTCGAAGCTTGTTTTTACAATATAAAGTGACTATTGTTCAAATTGTTTACTATTGCTTATTGACTGCTATTTAGATTTCAGACCAAATTGTTCAAATGTAATCATTAGTGCAAAATTTCTGCATTGAAGTTCTCAATGCAGAAATTTTATCGCATGATGCTTTTGTTTGAGCTTTACATTTAAGAATCTCAAAATACTATCTTATATTATTCGTTCCATCGTATTTCTCGTGTATAAAGAAAAATATTTATTTTAAAATTAAATCTTTATTGTTAAAATTTATAACGTTGTATTTTTAAGGTTAAATGCCTCAAATAAATAAATATCTCAGTGCTTTCCTTTAATCTCTCTCTCTCTCTTCCCGATCTCTTGATAAATGCAAAATTTTCGAGATAATTTATTATTTATTATCAAAACATCACCTATTAATATATTAGCAATCATGTATAATTTAATGTCTATGTTATATTATCCTCGATATAGTCTTGATTGCAAATATATTAATAAATTATGCTTTATTTTATCAGAATACAATATTTATCAAAACTATAAACTTGTTGCAAACTCATACAAGTTCTGCAAATAGTTCTATCTTTCTCATTTTTTCAAGTATGCAATAAATTCACATTATTCCTTACAATATTTACGAACAATTTTATATATTTTTCATATCATCCTATTATTGAATTCATGCTATAATAATAATAAAGATATCCACTGGCATGAAAGAAATCTCATCTTTCGAGGTTATATATTTAAATAAACATGCTATTAACCAACATGAACAATCTTATGATATATAGATCATTTCTTTCAGATTTAAAATATAAAAAAATAATATAAAACTTTGGTAGTTATAAGTAATTTTGTTTTGAATAATTTATGAGAAAGAATAATATAATGATTTATTGCATCTTGTATATATATCTCGTTTCTCTTGCAATTTGTTTATTTGTATATAAAGACAAAATATAGTAGAATCCTATATTATTTCTTGAAGGTTAGGTAAAGGATAGTGATATACGATAACTTAATAACTTTTACTAAAGACATTTTTACTTAACGATATTCTAAGGAGAGATAGGAACCCTTGCAGAGATGTTATTATCTTCGTTGTACTGATTAATTGGAAATCGTTTTTTCTCTAATAGTTTTATTGATTAGAAGAAGTAAATAACTGAAGATAGGCTGATAGTTGAAGATGATAATTACGTTGTGATTGATTTAAACCTTTCCAACCAATCACAACAGGAAGATTATTATATTATATTAAAATAATTATGTTATATAAATAAATACATTCATTATGAGGCTAACAATATATTAATGAATTTTAGAAAATTGATAAATTATTTAAAAATTTTATAATAAAATACTATATATATATACTCATTAGCTTGAAATTGTTAATTATTTTAACATATTTATTCAATAAAGGTAACGGTATATTTCATTAAATTTATACATTTAAAGCATTTTGTTACATTATATATGAAACTGTAATCATATGCTTATTTAAAGCGATTAAATGAAAAAATTATAACAAAGCAATAGGAGAAATTTCATAGAATATCAAAGAATGAAATGTCACTATTGTTAAAGACCTGCCAATTTCTATCTTATGAACATATTATTTTAGCAAGATAATGTCACTGTTCAATCTGTTAAGATATTAGAGGATTGTTAGATCATAATCTTCCATCAGAGAGATAAAGAACAAAGAAATCCAACGAACATCTCATTCTTTTGATCTGATCCAACTACATCTGCTGGTGAACAGATTTCGGAATATTTTACGAAATAATTTCGAAAATAAAATTGGTTAATTAAAAAAATATAATAGAATTTTGAATCACATTTTTGATTCACCCAAACCAAGGAAATTCATTAAAGAATTCATTCCAACTTTCATTGATAGAGGTGAATCTAGATCCATTCTGAAGTCATTTTAATTTTGAGTCATTTTAATTTTGAATCATTTAAGTAATCTAGATCATTATTGTCATTAATGTGAAATGAATTTTAGTTAATTATGTAGTAAATTTTTTAAGAAAAATTTAATTTTGATTCAAAATATTAATAAATTGTTCAGAAAGATAATCTTAACAAAAAAATTTTCAAAAAATTTTGATTAACATAAATTTAATTGGATTAAAATTCAAATAGTTTCCTTTCTAATAATGAGAGAAAATGGTTTTGAATTGTTCAATATAAATCTAGAGTGATCTGAATGACTCCTTCCTGCTTCTAGGTAGATTCAAGTGGAGTAATTTGAAATAATTACTTTATCCAATACTTATTACTTCAACGTAAAATACTTGTAAATCGTTTATACTTTATAATTTATTCTTTTATAAAATTATTTCAATTTATTATTGCAAGAATTTTTATTTATTTAATGATTCTTCAAAAAACTTTTTTTAAAACTTGAATTTGAAAAATAGAAGAGAAGAATGCCACATGTCTGTTCAAGAAAAAGAAGGAAAAAAATGATTTTTTTAGTTTAATTAATGTAGAAATTTGCCAATGATAATTGGACAAATTCTAAAATTATATTATAACGAATATTTGTAAAATTATTTTTGAAAATTTATTTATTTAATTTAAATTTTTCGGAATAAAATATTAAAATTAGTCTTAATATATTTTGGTTAAATTTTATATTTATCGCTAAAAAATTATTTAAAATTATATTAAAATATATTANTTTTATTAAGTGAAAACGGGTGTTCGAGTTATTATTCTATAAAGCTTTCAAAAGCACAGACGTTCGTATTTTTCTTTAAAATCATTCTTTCTACATTGTTTAGTATTCTTTAAACTGTGTTCGTATGTTTGAACTGTGTTGATTCAAAGCTGTTGGGATTTGAATTTTCCTAAATCATCCTATAAGAATCAGAAGAACAGAGAAAATAAATATCTGCAGTTGTAAATGTCAGAATGTCATTTAAACCAATAGACTATATATTTAATTATTAAAATCTAAAAGTTGCAATTTAACAGTAATGAGTTGTGGTGAACATTGTTTATTAGTTATGACACTATAATTTTAATTCTAATTAAATTTTTTAAAATAATGAAAAATTTGAGTCATAACATTTTTATTTTTATTTTTTTCGTGTATTTACTTACAAAGAAAATGAATTATTGAATATAATATTTACATTGAATTAACTTCATTTCCTATGTGATTGCTTATTTTTTACACAAGAAAAATGTTGGATGATATTGCACATAATAGCTAAAAGATATTTTTATTTTATAGTAAATAATTTATTAATGTATTTTTATTTTCCTAAGGCTAATAAAATGTATTCGTCTATTGAATAATAGAAGAATCTCAAGAGAAAAATACTATATAAAATCTCGTGATGATCAACGTAATTAAAATTGTTTTGTTAAAGTACGAACTTTGTGTCTAGAACCTACCTACAGTAAAATCAATGTTTCTACAGTAAAATTTATAGTAATAATAATAATAACAACATAAAGTATAAGTAATAATTATATTAATTATGTAAATTATGACATAACAATTATAAAAATATATAAAGCAAAAATTTAAATTAATTTATTAATAGAGTTATGTGTAATTTGCAGTAGTAAATGCAAGCAAAAATATTGGTTTTCTATTAAATTAATGTACAATATCAACACAAAGAGATGAGAACAATTATAAAATTTCATATTTGTAAATAAGTTAACTGAACGTCTATAAAAAAGCCAAATTCTTTCTTAAAATAATATTTTCATTATTTACAAAAATTTACAGTCGACTCCCCTATAACACTGTTGATTTTTCCATTTTATATGAATTCCATGTTGTACGAGTCACTTAGATTTTACAAATATGTGAGCCATTCACAGCACACGTATTTGTAAAATCTAAGTGACTCGTACAACATGGAATTCATATAAAATGGAATAATCTACAGTGTTATAGGGGGTCGACTGTAATTGACATTTTTTGTCGTTTCAATTAATCTGATTGTCAATCTCTAAAACTTACGATAGCACAATTGTTGAATTAAGTAGTATTTTATTGGAATTACATATATCTTTACGATCTCTGATAGACAGCACGAAATAATTTCTATGAACGTTAAGGTTTTTTCGTCACATAAATTTAATATAACGTAAAGAAGCAACTTTACTTAACATTTTATTAATCTTATAATTCCGTTATCTTTGAAAAGGATGTACAAGAAAAGAGAAAAACATATTGTAATTCAAGTACTTTCCTATTATAATATTCATTGATTACTTAAATTTATTATTGTTAATGAAAGGATTCACCATAAATTTAATGAGGCATAACGTTTATGAAAAAAATTCAATAATTATATAATCTTGAATACTTGATAATTATACTGTATTTTAATAGAAAAAAATCAAAACTCAAATTACTACGTTAAAAAATAAAAAAATAATCAAAATAACACCGTTAAAGGTTCCTAATTTAAATAACTTTACAAAAATTTCAAAAAGTTTTACCATTAGAAACCATTAACTTTTCTTAAATCTCTCAACTTAGATCTTATCAAGAATATCAATTTCTGATAAGATTTAAATTGATCAATAAGTTATTTAATTTATAATTAATTATTTATTACAGATATTAAAGAATTAAACTATAAAAATATGCTATAATATAATTAAAAATTTAGTTTAAAAATTTGAGAAAATAAAATATATAAAATAAAGTCCAAAAATCTAAGAATCAAAATAAGTTGTAATGAATTTTTTTAAATATTACACAAAGAAAAACTTTATATATATATGGAACTTTTTCCACCTGTTTATAGAAAAATATATTATAAAAAAATAAAATTATACTTGAAAAAATTTGCGGTCAAATGCCTTTTCTCATTTTCAATTTCCTTTACTTTATTTATTATTATTTTTCTCCCTTTATCAGATACAGTTAGAGAGGGAAAAAAAGAAAAAAAATTTGCCGAGAAAAGTGACGTGAATTTCGTGAGAATAAAACTATGCAGAAACGTGTATTTTTACCAGATGTTAGTGTTCACTTTAGTAGTTTATGATTTTTTTTACTTACCTTAATTTTTTTATTTTTACTTTTTTCTGCTATGCTATCATACGTCAAAACCGAGAGTTCTTTTTTTTATCATTAGATTATAGTCTCTCGTGTGCACAGCCATGACTAATTCCCATCAGATTTGAAACTTAAGTTGTTCCAGTAATTGTTCCTGGCGTCTATGATCACGCAACGATGTCGCCAGTGGTATGCTCCTACTTTAAAGATTGGTTAATATTCTCACCTATAACAATCGACAGTTCTGTTTCTGTTTGAGAGTTACACACCCAATTGTAATGCGCATATATATATATATAATTACTTATACCTACTCATAAATGACGTCAAATTCATAAATAAATGTAATTTTCATTACATACAACGGATTAGAAAATTAATTTTTCTATGAATATGACATCATACACATGAATAAGTAAAAATTTTGTAAGAATGAACTATCAAAAATATTTTAAGTTTATTCTGTTTTATAATTTTTATTTCTAACAGGAAAAACTTACTCTTTTATAAAATCTGTAACATTATTAAACTGTAGAAAAAGTGATAAGTTGAACTTAGAGAGGAATAAAATCCAGTAATTTATGTGTATAATTATTTATACCTATTCACAATAAATTAGTTTTTCACTTCATACAATAGATTAGAAAATTCATTTTCTATGAATAAATAATTAAATGTTAATTTTTTCAGGAATAAATTACTAATTTTTTTGTAAATCTATACTTATAATAAGTCTTAACATTATTAAACTGTATAAAACAATTAAGTTGTATTTTAAAGAGAATAAAATTATATGTATCTACTCATAAATTGATTTTTAGCTTCGTGCTGTTTTAAAAATTGATTTTCTATGAATATTAAGTCATATATGAGTAAATATTAATATTTTTACTGAATTTTCCTTAATGAGTTACCGGAAAAGCTTTAGTTTCTTTGGTAAATCTATACTTCTAATGCTTAAAAATATCTTTTTATAAAGTGTATTTTTAACACTATTAAACTATAGAAAAATGGATAAGTTGTATTCTCAAGAGAATAAAATCCTGAAAGCTGGTAAATCATATAAAGTCATGTTTCGATGAACAAAACTATTTTTTCGAAAAGAAAATCACTTATAATAGTGATACAAACATAACTCGAAACCCTTCTACGTCTAGAAAGAAAAATAAACTAGGAAATTGAATATTATCATTGCTATTTTAAAGAATATCTCCCATTCTTATGGAAAAAAATCCAACAATATTTATGTCGAACGATCAAAATGGATATTACCTGATTACATAGACACAGACACAGGAAAAACAATGTTAGAAAAATCCTAAAATTTACGATAGAATTTTTGAGTTTGTTGACTTTCAGCTTGGTTTTATGAGATTTCAGAAGGTTATAAATCATAAACTTTGTACACCTTGATACAAAATTGTTCATTACACGAAGCAAAAACTTCTATTTAAGGATATTTTAATAACTTCATAAAATTTCTAGAGAATAAATAAGTTGATATCAAAATTACAACTCTCTTTACAGTTTATCCATAAACGTAAATTTAAAATTTATTAAGTAAAGCGTAAATTGAGAATGTGTTTTATTAAAAATTTCCGTCACGAATTATTTAATAATTTTTTGTTATTAATTTGTAAAAATATAAATGATGAAATTAATCTAAGAAGATTATTTTTATAATGAGATTAAATGGAGACAATTTATTTGTAATTTAATTTATTATATAGAAAATAATTTGTGATAGAATTTACTACTAGAAAATTATTTTTTTAGGTTAATTTTTAAACATTAAAAATTATTTTAATTTTAGTTTTATATTAGAAAACATTACTTATTTTTAGAAGAAATTAATAAGTTAAATTAATTTTTGTAAAATTTTATATATAAGAACTTCTTTCTATGACATTTTATGTATCAAAATTAATTGGAATTACATGTAATTATCATTTACGATAGAATTTATTTATAAGAATTTTTTAAAATACAATTTTATGTCTAAATTTATCTACAATGAAGCAATGAAAATTCACGTTTAAAAAGTATTTATAGTAAAATTTCGTATTTAATTATAATTTTTAATAGAATTTCACGTAAAATTATATTCAATTCGGCAATGGAAGTTCACATAATGATTATTTATAGTATAATTTCATGTATACGTATCTTTTTAATTGAATTTCTTCTTAAAACTATTTGCAATAAGACCACAAAAATGCACACGTAAGGATTATTTTCTCGTATAAATATCATTTTTAATAAAACTTCATACAGTAAATTAATCTGTAGAGGAAATTCCAATGCAAAATATTTATTTTTGTATAATTCAACATAGAAAATTGATTAGGCCTGTAAGAAAATGTATTTTTTACTTAGAATTTTTATCGAAGAAAATTAAACAACACACCTAAATGAATATCAGAAAGGAAAAAAATCTATTATCAAATATTTTAAAATTCGTTACGATCTCCCCTTCACACTAATCAATTTCTGTGAATTTCCATTCTGTAACAATAGCTATAATTAACTGAGTAATAATTACAAGCCAATGAAGTTCTGGGCGGCGGTTCTGAACGGAGGTGTTGTCTGCATAATAATAATAACTATGTTGGAGTGTGTTGCGGTAATAGGTTCATCGTTTTCCGCCGGGAATTTACCATCACACAACAACAAAGCACAACAAAGACCAGCAATACTATTGATTGTATACCGCAATAGATTGAATGCACACTTAGTAATACTCTAACTACTAAGATGCTATCTACTACAAATGATTCTACAAATATATTGATATATATTCACTTCAGTTAAGCGTTATAAAATAATATTTCAGTTTTATGATCTGAAATTAATTTATATAAATATATTAATGCTTATTTGATTAAATTTTTATTAATCTTTTTGTAAATTAATTACTTTTCGGTGGAATTAAGTGAGAAGAAAGTTATCTGCAGTAGAATTTTACATATAAAAATTACAAGTGGAAAAATACAGTGGAATGTCGTGCATAGAAACTACTTTTTTAAAATAAAATTAAAGATTAAAAAATGCTTTTAGTGGAATTTAATACAGAAAAATTATCTTTAGAAGACAATTAATATAAGAAAATTATCGGTAGGTATTAATTTTCATTCTTTTCATAAATTAGATTCTAATTAATTTTTAATTCCAATTTATATATGTGAGGATATATACAAAAATCTATGCAAGAATTAATTATATATGCATTAGTTTAATAACTTAATTAAGAGGTTAATCTTCGAGACTCGTACGAGGTCAACAAATCGTGTTCTCATCATTTTTCTCTTGCCTAAAGATAAAAGAAGCTCGAGATTTCTACTACGATATTTATCTTTATCACTTCGTTGGATTTCTCTTAAGTGAATTGCCTTATCCTTACACAAATAAAATCTTATGATGAAAATGATTATTCCTAATTAAATAAATAATTAAAATTTTTATTTTTGAATATTTTCTCGATGATTTTAAATTTATTTTTTCGTTGAAACTTTACAAAAATGTTATACAATACTTTGAAGTTTGTGGTAGCATCATCAATCACAGACGTTCTTGTGTCAGTAATACATCACGATGTTTAAACTTTCAGGTATTTTCTACCAAACTCTACAGTTTAAGAACATCTTTATCCATATCTCGATTTATAATACATCAAACGAAATGGCTTCGGACAAAAGCTTCTAACAATTTGGTCATTTTAACATCAACCTTTGATCACTCCTTTCTTTTTTATTACAGTTCTTTACAATTTACAGTTTTTTTTTTAAATAAAAAATAACTTCTTGTTCGACAAGTTTTATAGTTATATATTTATTTTTTTTTATCAAAATATAATTTCAAATATAAAAATATAACAATAGTATACACTTGACAGAAAACAAGAAATAAAATATCTGCAGGCACTTGATATATTTCTTTCTTACTATACTTTTAGTTCTTTTTTCTTCTTCTTATATCTAAAAAGATGTCTCTATTGGTGTCTTCATCGATCTTTTTTATGACACAAAAACGAATTGATGTCATATAATTGTCAAAAACCACGACTTGCACTGACAACCAGTAAAGAAGTAAAATTTGATCTAATTGAGTTATTATCACTTACTTAACTTGTTCATTAAATACAAAAATAATTATATTAACCTCTAAAAAGTATGTAATAAATTAATTTAAGTAATTAATGAATTTATATTTAATTTATTTAACTTTTAACTATCATTTTTGCTTAATAAATACGGTAGAATTGATTCGGAATGTTTATCTTCCTTAGCAAATCTAATGTTTATTTTGATTTCTCATTGATTCTATAAGGGATTTTTTGTTTCAAATGCATTTTATGAGATAAAAGTCTTTTATTTTCATCGGAAAAAACAATAACCAAAAACATTTTCGTGTCGGATTTAGTCAATATTCTTGGCAGATAGCAATAGCCATGCTTAGAAAGAGAAAATTGTATCATTGATCAATGGCGTTGGAAATGATTGTTGACACGGTAACTAATGACCTCTTTCGGCAAAATCCCGAAAATAAAAACACTCTATCATCTCAATGTCTCTGGTTTGGTGTCCATGAAGTCTGGCCTCATGGCACGTTTACAGAAACAAGCATTTGGTGGGATTACTATGTTCTTTGCTAGGCATTCCCATAGGGAAGGTCAAAGAAAAGCTCTAAACACTCCTGATTCTGATGCAAGGAGAGCATGGAGGATTTTGCTTTCTATATCATCAAAAACGTTATCGTATAGACTTTATTCAAAAACTTGAACGGAAAAACGGTAGAACGAAACAACTTTTTAAAGTTTAAACCTCAATACATGACATAATAATGAATTAACTATCAATTTTTAATATAAAATATTTTAATTTCTACTTTAAAAAATTATTTTAGTAATTAACAAACAGTTTTTCTAAGTTAGCATCAATGATTTGGTAATGTTTTTGAAGAGCTGAAGAAATGGATTTGGTGAGCGATCCTCGTAGAGTGTTTACTAAATCGCTTCTTGATGTCTAATCATTCCGTTTTGAACAAAGAGACTGTTTTTTGATTGTCAGAAACAACGTTAAAAGATTTTCGTAGATGTTGTAAACCATGCACATCATCCGGGATTTACTTTACTTGTCTGACTTTTTCCTATTGAAGAACGGATTTATATATATTTATACACGTAATCCTGACATAGTATAACAAGTAACTAATCCAATTTTTTGGATTTTTCTTATAGTATATTAATGTGTTTAATAGAGAGTCTTTCATAAGCTTACTTTGTTCTATATTCTATATATTTAAGCTTAGTAAGAGAAAAGTAAGTTTATGAAAGAACATGTATTAAGCACATTAAAACATATTATTTTGATATCTTTAATTTATAAATTTTACATAATCCTGTACAATTCACAAAATTTTTTCACAAATTAAAAAAAGTTTTAAGAGTTAAAAAATTACAGATATGATTTTTTTGTTTCTGTAAAGATATTAATTAGCTTTACTATCAATAAGTGTGATAAATAACGTTTATAAGATTATAATAGTGTACGATTTTATAGAGCAAGAGGTGTTTTGTATGATTATAGGGTTAAATGATTATATAAATAATATGTGTTTAAATATTAAAGCATTTTTATTACTCTAACTCTTCAATCCTTTCGTTTTTTTGGTAATTTTACTTCACCAATTATTAAATAGCCTATTCAATGTTTAAACATTTTCACGCATTTAGCATTTTTCAGCGCTTCTATATATACTTTCAACCTTTCTTTCAGGCATTTAACCTTTCAAGTCTTAATCATTTTTAACACTTTTCTCTCGTTTCTCTTCTAATAAAGCTCTAATTATGTAAACCTATAGAAAATCTAAAAGAACTATAACATAATTAAATTTCCACGAATTCTATTCAAAATAAATTAATTTTAACATCATTACAATTTAATATTTTGTAAATATTATTTGCGCATAATATAACTTCCATCTACTATTATAAATTATCTTGTAGCGATGTGAATAAATCTGCATTTACAATAATCCAAAGTGATTAATAATTTGCTTATATATGTGTACATAATGAGAATCTTATAAATTTTAGCAATAAATTTCGTTTATTGTTTCGTTTGTAATCATTTAATTATCTCGTACTTAAATTTTGTTTAGGGTGAATGATATTCGTGACTGGTACTAATGAATGTATTCATGTTTATTAAGTAAATTATATGTTAGAATTAATGAACAGAGAAAGAATTTATCGGAAGAATCAGAAATTCATTTTCCGCAACAACTCTTTAATGTATTTAATTTAAATTGCTTATTAAATTATGTTCTATTCACTTAATGTGTATATATATATACATATATATTATGAATAATGACTCTTTGTAAGTAAGAAAACGTGAATCTTAATAAAATAATCTTTATATATAAATATATTTTAAATAAAAATTCCACTTTTTCATGTATGTAAATGCCTTTTAAACTATACATATTCATATATTTTTCCGACGAATCTTATATATAAAATATAAACTTATATATATACCTACAATGATATACTACATTGACTTATGTATAAAATTACTTTTTTATGTGACAAAAATCGCATAAAAATGACTTTTCTTACTTACATGTAAGTCATTGTAATGACTTACGAATAAAATGCAAAAATTGATATAAAAATGTAAATAAGTAATAACAAAATAACATTTATATATAAATATGCAAAAATAAAAAATACAATTTTTAATAACTTGTACAAAATAAATTGTAAGAATTTTAAATTTTCTTATTTTTTCTTTCATATATGTATATTAAATTCACGAATAAGCGCTTTTTAAATTAAACATATTCTCATATTCTAAAGATCCCTTATATATAAAATGATATAAAAATGCAAAATTCTCAGCTATACAATTTAAAAGTATATCCTGGAGTTTTAAAAGAAAAAAAATACAAAAAGTGGATTCTCTCCCCTTTTTTTATTGTAATTTTATTTTTAAATAAGCTGTAGGATGTACACAAATCATATAGGATGAAGTGAAACAGGATATTTTTACGGATGTCCATTTGTTAAGGGCACTTACATTCATTTCTTTTTCTATATATATATATTTATTTATATAAAGAGAAATTTTGAACTCAGAATAAAAAGATATCTTTCCATAAAATAAGAGAGGTTGGAAGACAGTAAATAGCTAGAATCTACTTTCAGTTCAAACATGTTGCCACAAACCTCCCATTCAATGTTCAGTGACAGAAGTAAATTTGTGGACGATATCTGCTTGATTTAGTGCTCAGTTCCGATCTATTTGATCACCGGAATGGAGACTGTTTCCAACTAAAGCATTTACAGTAAGAAATACTTCAACTTCCATTTTTATCATTTCTTGAACAGCTTATTATAAATATATATATATATATAGGTTGGAAGTTTTACTTTTTTTTTTTACTCGACATATCTATCCTTCTATGTGTATTTTTAAATTTATTAATATTTGTTAAAACTTAGATTATTTTAAAAGTTTTTCTGCTCTTTTCACACGTTAGAAATTCATTTAAGAGATTTTACTTAAATATTTTTTCTAGAAAATATTTTTAAAAATCATTATTCTTTAATGTTGATTTATGTTAAAACATTTAATTAAAATTAAATTTTTTAAGTGTATAATTAATTTTAAGATAAAAAATGCTTAATGAACTTATTAAAGATGTTATTATTTTAAGTCTTTTAATAGAGTGTAACCATTCCATAATTGTTAATGTCAAAGACTTAATGAGATTAGAAAATGATGTAAATTGCCGTATTTTAATAATAAATTTTATGATTTCTGTATTGAAAGTCTGAATATTATAATCTGTATGATTCAAAAGTCAGTTAACCAATTGTAAAGACTAAATTGCTGTCTTATTCAAATACTTTATTGCTAACAAATTTTACAAAAATTATTATAGATGAAATTTGTTCAATATACAAATTGTAATAAAATCACAAATTTAATTATAACATTTAAAAAATTATTGATATCTTTCTGCGCAATTCATATAGTTAGTTAACTGACTTTTGAATTATGCTATATTTAAAGCTTGCTTTTTTACATGTTTTTTAGTAGTTTGATTAATTTATAAAGTATTTATAAGTTTACAGTTAAAATTAAAAATTTATTTTTCACTTTTTAATTTAATATAAGAATTTTTTATTTTTACTAGTATCAGATACAAAATGTGTTGAACTTAAAGTTGAATTGTCATTAATTAAGTAAAGATAAAAGATTAAAATTTTAAAATTTAAAAAAATAATAATAAAACAAATGCCATCTATTTAAATTTTGATTAGAAAAGTCGAATTAAATTAATTGTGTCTACGAAAATTCTTAGTTTATGATGCACTGTTTCGTTAGTTTAATCTCATTGCCAACTCTAATAAGTTAACAAAAATAAATGAAGAGTCTCACGTAAAAATTTTCGATAAAGATAAAGAATTTCACTTATAAATTTTGATGTTAGTCTACCAATTTCTAATTTTCCATCTTTCATTCTCGTAATATTCTTTTGAGCTTACTCTTATTAAAAACATACTTTGACTTCAATAATGTAGATTATACAAGACGGGCAAAGCCGGAAGCACATCGAACTAAAAGATCCATTGTGCATCTCAAGAAATTATTTTAGAAGTTCGATTTCTTTAAAGAAAGATAACAGACTTCTGAAGGAGACAACTGAGAGAGGTCGCTAGGACTAAAAAGAAAGAAGAACCCAGATGAACAAGACTACCCCAGCAAAGGTCTGCACACTCAGAAATGAGATGACTTCAATAATGGCTTATATAATTGATAGGAAATAAAATTATTATTCTGAATAAATCGATTTTATATGAAAATTTTGTTCACTTTTTAAATTATACGAAATCAAAATGACTATAATGTACGATAAAAGAAATTAATTTTAAGATCTTTAATGGAGTCTAAAATAATAATGGCTGCTACTATTTATGTTTAAATTCAGACTGTTAATCATACAAAGAAATGATTTATAGTTCTATAGTCATTCCTTCTACTCGACTTTATGTAACGTTGATAAATCGTGATTAATTTTACTGAGAATCTTTAGAAATATAATAAATATTTTTATTATGGTTGGATGGAAAGAATATAAAGAAAATGTGAAATTTTGTTAAATATTCAAAGAGAATTTTAAAAATTTTATAAACAATTTATTTAATATACGAAATGCTGTTATTTTATAGTTTTTTTTCATTAAACAATGTTTTTAATGAAACAATTTGTTTCCATTGAAACAAAATTTATTAAAACCACTGTTTGAGATTCAAAATGAAACCACAATTTGGAATAAACTATCTCTAATTAATGTAAATTAAAATAAAGGTAAGAAATGCAAAGAAACACGTAGGCGATCTGTCAATGTGTAGAGGCCTCCCGGAAGAACTTTCTCTAGGAAACTGGCTCCTATTTAGAAGTTACATGTAAAGAAAACCCGAAAAACTACATGGCCAACATATTGGTGAGGCACAAATCCGGGTCCAGTATTCAGTACTTTTATCCACTCGGCCACTGGCAGGCTTTAATTGATCGTTTGAATATATTACACACACAAGCATTGTTTTTGCAATCATAGCACTTACAATATTCCTGGATGTATAGTGATGATTCTTTCGCGAAACCATTTTCTTTACCTAACGTAAGAATCATTGACATCAACTTCTCATCTTAATGCTTCCTCTATATTATTTAGGCTTTTGTTAAAGCTGTAACAAATATTCCTTGTTGCAACGTTTTCAGAAAAGTGACTTTTACTATGTCAGTTCTATTCTGAGCTTTTATTAAAGGCGATCTAATTAGAAAATGTTCTGATGTGTGGACTTAAATTTGATGGACATCTGATAATACACACAATCAGCGTGAGGTTAAATAGGTTTTTATTTGCGTGATAATAATATATAATGCTTCGAATTTTAAAGTACTATTTCCTAAAATTCGCCACAAACGATAGTTTATTGATTTGAACCGGTTTCTCATAAACCTTTGAAGTGAGGAGCTGCAGGGATGGATGAACTGTCAGTTAGCACCCTGATCCGTTAAGAAAGTTGAAATATTTCTTCGATACTTTTCAGACAGGAAAGTTTCTAGTCTCTTAACATGTCAACTTCTATGAAATTGGTTTTACTACGGATACACATGTCACTAGGTATGCATACCGTTTATAAATTTGTTCACTGTCTTACTCTCTTAAATTAAATAAAAATTGAAAATGTTATACTTTTCATATTCATTCTATATCTAATACGATATATCTTATATTTTTTATCGTATGAAAAATTTTTATTTGCAAGTTTAAAACTCGAGCTGTTACATTGTTATTCTACAATTCGGCAAGAACAATACAAGCTCCTTGACAATACTCTCCTTGACAAATTGTCAGTAGATTAGGGAATATTTCACTGAAAGTGGGTGCATGTTACGGGTAAATTTAGCTCATACTCAACCGTTAAACGGCAGACTAATGTAATTGGTTATTAAAATTCTCTCATATTAATTCAACCAATCACAGCAGAGAGCTGTTAAACGATTAAATTACAGAAAAGGCGGCTGATTCGCACTGAACTGACAATTAACTGTAGGCGATTGAAAACAATTTTATTATACGTTTGAGGTTGACGATTTGCGTTTGAAAAGAAATTCTCTTTTGAAGTTTTTTTCCTACTTTTATTAAATTCAATCAGCTTGTTTGTAAATTACTTGCGAATCTTAACGAAAGTGTAAACGAATATTTATGGTAACAAGAAATAGTAAATCAGATTATAAAATAATGCCTACCAAATTTAAACGGTTTTTTATTTTTGAAAATTCCTGATTGGACGACACTTGTAAAAATCCCTTTATGAACTATTCAAACAATTGAGTATTTAAATTAAAGAGGAATTATGATGTTTCAAAATATGTTAATCAGTATGCTAATTTTAAAAAACAAACTAAATTCTAATTTAAATTATACAATTTATATAATTGTATAATTACCGACATTATACAATTTATAAATCAAAAATTATTTATATTTTTTAAATCAGTAAGATATATAATCTCGAATAATACTCCTAATTTTCAATAATTTATCAATATATCTCGACGCACAAGGCCACGGCCGAAAGAGTATTTGATTTAATAAAATCACAGTGGATAGGGGAAAGAGATAGAATGTTAGCAGACACAGTGAAAAGAATTTAGTAATGGTTAAATTCAATTTTTGTAATAAAATTTGTTTTGGGTTTTATTTTTAAAAAGAACTCTGATAAATAATTTATAAGTAAGTATATCTGAAAAACATGATTTTGTTAATAAAAGTTAAAAATTAATTAAAATAATGATTAATAAATACACTTTTTCCTTAAATATTGTGATTATAAGTTAATTGCCACTAGAGCACAATAAAAATCATTATAATAACATTAGTCACGATGAAGTAATTTTTTCCTCTGTCTTCAGGTGTCCTCATTTTGTCTTTCTCATCAACCTTGCTTGGTGATAGGTTTACCAATCATATTTGATAAACTTATCACTAGGTCTACCTTTGTTTTAAAGTTACAATAAAGATTTCTGATGACAAGTTACTTACTATTTTACGATGAATTTCTCCAGTAGTAAAACACAAATAAGGATTTCCAAAACGTAAAATAGAATTTCCAAGTCAAACACTACATGTATATGTATGACTTGGAAATTCTTCAAACACAACTTTTATGATTTATTATTTGGCAGGGTCCTTCGTACTCTATATCCGTTGTTGAATGATCTGATTTTGATTATTACTCTCGATGACAGACCTTTTATTTGTTGTTCCATGTTAATCTTATCACAGAAGCATTTAAATAATTTACGAGTATAGATTGTTCGTAAACCATATGAATGGAGAAGCTTGTTATGATAATCTCCAATTATTAGCCGATTTAAACAATACTTCTTAGGTTGAAGGATTAAATAATGATTATACGTTAGCAATTACGAGACGAACGCCTACCCTAACAATTCTAAATTTATTAATGAATAGCTTGATAATGTGATAGTTTAAGATACGAATGAGATTTTGTTTACTATTCCTCAAAATCGTGATTAAGTCCTTGAATTCACGACTTCGGATTTGTTTTATCCAGCGATAAAGTGATTAATCTCTAATACTTGAAAATTATATCAAATATGATATTGACACGAGACAGTCTTATAGAAACTTTACTGCTTATAATTAAACAAATGTAGATAGAAACTCGTGAGCATTTTGAAATATATAATAACTAGATAATTCCAACGAGCGTGAAGGCCTAGTTGGAATTATTTAGTGTCTGTTCATATCTGAAGATGAGGATACATGTGAAAATGCGAATATGTTTATGAACAGTAAAGATTCAAGAAAAGCTGTTGAATTTGCTATTTTCTCAAGTCAAAACTAATTTTTCTTAATAATTGTATTAGCTGACCTAAAATTTTTCATTAACATCTCCTGACTGGACGTCGTTGACGTAAAGTTTTTTAGCTCGGATAACATTCATCTTAAAAAACTTGTCATTCCTAAATAAACTTCATTTGTCATAATGGTTCTGTTGCTAACACATAATATTTACATTAGTATGCAATTTCTTCTTATTATTATTCTTTATTCTCATAAAGCCGTACAGTGTGTAAGTAATAATAAAAAGAAAAATATGTTACATTATAGTTAATAGCACATTTATATAAATAAATAAATAAATAATATAAAATTTATATAAAAATAAATAAATCTCACAAAATAATGAATTAGTTCTAAAAATAGTTCGTGAAGGAGGTTTTGCAAAACAATTACCATTTCTTGGTTACAAACAGAATATCCAAAAAAGTAAAAATTACTATAGTAATTATATTATACTTAACAATTTTTATCGATAATACAATATTAATTGTTAAATTGTTTAATTGTTCGCTGTTTAAGATTGAGCATATAAATCAATCAAGCCAAACATTATATTTATTCCTCCGGTAAGTAATATAATTTTTATTCAATATATTCATGATAAAACAGTATTGATCTTTTTCAATGTCTTGTATTAAACAAACACTTTATGAAAAAGGGACCAAATTCTACAAGCTCCAAGTATTGCATTAAAAGTTCGTATCAGGAAATAAACATTATCTAATGTCTTACAAACGTTTATATCCTTAATAGTTTATATGCTTTAGTTATAAAACGTTATACGTGAATGGGAAATCTACAATTACTGGAAAATATGACACAGAAGTCAGTTGCTAATTAAGAAAGATTCCATTTATTGTACAGTTATAATTTTAAGATGCATTAAAGATTTTAAAATGTCAACTTTTAAGCATTAATCTATTATTGTATAACCAGGCATAAACGGCATTGAAAACTAACTAAGTCTTCTATATCTGTATTACTGTGAATATATTTAAACAGTTTTATATCATATGTATATTAAAGTGTGAAGATAGTAATTAAGATTCAAATGATATATTAATTTATTAATAAAAGTATTGGGTCTGTGTAAGATCCCTGATAAACAGTAGGCGATTATTCTCCTAACTAAACAGAATGAGTTCTGCAAGTAATAAAGATGATAGCCATAAATAAACTGAAGTAATCAATTTTGCTACCAAATCGGAATGAAAAACAAGTATTTATTGCTTTTGAAAGTCAATATACAAATGTTTTTTCAGTTACAATACACAAATACAGTTTCAAATGCTTTCTGAAGATCAAATTTCAATTTTTTCTTAATATTTTCAGAAACGACATTTCAAAATTGTAATAAATTATTTTCAGTAGATCATCCTGGTAAAATAGCGTATTGTTCTAAAAAATCAATAATTAAAATCCAAAATTATCTTATTTAACTTTATACTTTATCGATTATTTTTATAAAAAAAAATACAAACCAAACAAATTGGATGACAATT
>NW_019385744.1:116038-164497 GCF_000671375.1 Centruroides sculpturatus | reverse complement strand
TGCACCTGTTGCACCTGCCTAGTTACGGCTCTGATCACCAGTTCCTGTTTTTAAAAATGTTTATATTTTTAATTGGATATTTTTGTGTTTTTTTAAAGGACTGTTTGGCGGCCAGTAGTCTAAAAAGAAAGGTCAGTCGCCAAAAGTGTAATGTCTGGAACACAAAGTTAACAAATGGTGGTAACTATATTTTTTGGAAAGGATTTTGTCTTCAAAAGAAATAATCATAATTATCTCAATCGGACGAAAATTTACAATGTTTTGGAAATGTTGAGTCAAATTAGTCTAGAATCGATTAATTTTATGGAAGAAACCTTTCAAATAGACGTAGTCCGTAAACTGCACACGTACCGGGCTGCGATTGGCTCATGTATTTGATGATTCCTACAACGCGAAATTCTTATAAAGCGGAATGTATCTACCGCGTTATAGGGGGGGTCGACTGTATATTTATTTGGGAATCTCTTGTCGTCATTTCCATCTTGTGCCTCTGGAATACACTCACACTTGAGCTTCCTAGCTTGTTGATCTCACTTTTAAGCTTCTCAGACAGAAATCCATGTGACTGTAGCTGACCCACATGATCATGTACCATGGGCTCATGCAATTAAAAATATTTTGCCAGTTCCGTTTCAATTTTGTTCCTTTTCTTGCAGTCATGTGCTTTTAATTCTATGAAAATGTTTAAATGTTAAAAATTTTATATTGCACATAGATGAATTTTGTTCCAATTTCCAGATGTTTGTTAGCCTAATGATGACAATTTTGTATGGTTGAAAGTACTTGTGTCATTTAAAGGATTTTAATGTCTTCTGATAATGTGATTACTTTATCTGTTCTTATTGCAACATTTGGTATGGAGTTTAACTTAGTACTTGTCAATTATTTGACCTCATATATGCAAACAAATTAAGTAAGCTCCTCAAAAATATTCAGCTCAAAATGCTTTTCTTAGAGTTGAAATTAGAAATTTACTAGGAGGAAAAGCAGTTTCAATCAAATTAACTCATAATATTATATTAGAAACATTACTCTCTCGACAGACTATAATATGAAATTTTGATGATAAACTTCAGGATTCAGCTTTCACTTCCAGACTCTGCATGTCAAGTAAAATAAATTAATGTAATGATAAAATTTAATTTAAATTTATCATTATTTGGATAGAAAATTTATACATGTATAAATTTAAATCTGTAACTCAAATTTCTATCAATATACAAATGAATTAATCAAGGGACCTTTAACAGTGGGAGAGGTTTAAACAACATTAATCTTTTTGATCTGATTAATAAGCCATCTTTAGCCTGGACAGTTGAATGTGAAATGCTGGTGTCAGAAGGAAGGAAGATGGGATGGACAATGACACCCTCCATAACAGTCACACCCACCTTTCTGATTGTTTACTCTATTGGGATCTATTCTGTCTTCCTTCCAAAACTGGCAATCCAGTTTTGACTGTCCATACATAAAGATGGCTCATTAACAGGGTTGAAAACATTAGCATTACTTAAACTTCATCTACTGTTTTAAAGATGCATTGATTAGTTCAATTGAGTAATCACAGTGGCTATTTCATCCTTATATAATAGGACTTGCCAAACCTTAAGACATGAGTCAGATATTGTCTATCAGAAATATGAGAGCCACATCCTCTATCAAAGCTATATTTTACATAATTGGTTGAGAGTCATGGGAGTGATTCTGCACCAAGTGAGAAAGTCATTGACTATACAGGATGATTAAGCTAAGTGTGTATAAACTTCTGGGAAGGTTACACAAAAACAAATCAGAATCAAATAGTACTATTGGGTCAGAAATCCCATCTTCACATACTAGTGTACAGAAAGGATGAGAAATGAAAGAGCAGCATGTAAGAGAATGAAATGCAATTTATTACTCACAAGACAGTTGCAAAATGCATTGAGGTTACAGAGGGTGTTCAAAGTTGCAACTGTGAACTCTTAACACATTCTTGACATTGTTGGTGCATGGTATCATATACATCTTGGAAAATTCCTGGTGTGTCTTAGACTTCTGAAGCAGCTACAGAGATTTGTGCTACAAGGTCCTCATCACTTTCAATAGAAGTGTAACCAATCATTAGATGTAATCTCAGAAGAAATAACCAAGACATGTTAAGTCAGGCAATATTGCAGGCCAATGAACGGGACAGTATTCTGAAAGAATGTATGAGCAATCTCGTAGCCGAATAATGCCATCTATCTCACACAAAGAAGGCATTTCCAACCTAGAATTGCTATATGATTCCAATTTGTTTTTGTGCAACCTATTCCTCCCAGAAGTTTGTAATGCTTAGCTGAATCACCCTGTATATATATAGGAATCAGATTGCCCATTTTTGGGGGTCAATTTCTCTGCCTCTGCAAATGCTTACAGTAAGTTTGAATATTGCATTAGAAAGATATTTGTTTTCTTAGATAGTGTGCAAAATTTCATGTTTTCTTATATATAGAGGTTGCCAAAATATAGGCAATTAAAAAGTGCAAAAATTGCCAAACGAATTGTAGTTTCTTTTCTTCATCCAGCAACTGCAGATGCTCCACAGAAGAAAACTACTTGTTCTAGAAAGCTCAAATTTTAAACCTAAGCCTTCCTCATTATCAGTGAAGTGCTAGCAAAACTTAAGGTCAATTAGTCAAAGTTAACAGGGGTTTCCGTAGAGCTATTTTACTTTTATCACTTAATTTTATATAAGGATAAAATTGCATGGAAATAAATGATTTTTATTCAAAATGTTTCCCAGAATAATAAAAGCTCACATTTATGAGAATTAAAACTTTTATAACAATTTTACTAATGATGTATTGAAAGCGTTCAGTTGGCAGCAGTCAGGTCACTGAGTGTTGACCAAACTGTACAGTAACATCGTTGTCTTAGGTCTTGATGTAATAACACAATCATTAACCAAAAACAATTGATATCCAAACAAAAACATCTGAGATATAAGGAAACCACAGTAAGGGTTTAGAAGAGCCAAATTCAGTTCACAAGCCACAGTTTAGCCACCATGGTTATATAAGAATAAATTAATTGCCCAAATAATTGCTTTATAAATTTATTCTAATCTTATATTTAATATTAATATATATATTAGTTTTAAGTCTGGAAGTATGGAGCAGAACAATTATATCCATAGTTTAAGCCAACTGTTGATCTCATTTGGATTACAACTGGAACAAGAGATTGGATGTCATTTAACAAATACATGCATTCAAAATCAGATTTAAATAATTCCTAAGCAATTTATCCAATAGCAAAATATCTTAGCAATTTTCTTATTTTAAAGACATTTAATTTTCCTTGAAAAATTAAATTCTACAATATTTTGTTTTTAGTAATGAATGGAAAATAAGTTTTAGAATGCAGCATTTTATGTCTGCCTTAGAATTAATGAATTTAAAATGAAATATTCATCAAAACTACAGCTACTTCTGGCAATAAAAATTTGTTTTATTGGCACTCCTATAGATTACTTTATTATGAGTGTCTCTTTCTACGCATTTTTTTTCAATTGAAGGGCTCTTACATTTATATGCAAAATCAATATGGCAATATGGAAAGAGACTTTTTTTCCCACAGAGATTAGTTATCAAAAAAACGTTTTCGTGATAAAAATATCTATGATGGTGATTTGGTTATACAAACAGTAGCAGTATTAAAATTACATTAATGAGTTGTTAATGAATAAATAAAAATCTCTCAAATTATTATAATGTGAGGAATGTGCCAAAAATTAGTTTTTCATTGAAAATTATGACAATTCTGGACTGAAAATTGGTCATTTAGCAAGATATTACATTTACACAAAATTTTTTAATGGTATATTCCTTACTATCACAGCTATTCAGAAGGCACACAGAGTTGTGTTATTACTCATAACACAATTCTCTGGGATCTCATGTAGGTTATTAAGTTACGATCCAGATGTGATTCCATAAAATACTAAAGAAGCAATGAAAAATATTACTGAAAGCAAACAAACTTTGGATTCAAATGTTAGAATTTTTTGCATTTATTACATCCACCTGAAAATAAAATTTTTGTTGTAAATTCATGCATAAATATCTAATTATACAATAAGTAACTTTCAAATGAAATGAATGCAAAATTAAAATTCGTCAAGCTTCAATATAAAGGTAACCCTTGCTTAATGTGATTTTGCTTAACATGGGATTTGATTAATGTGCAAAATTAATTGTGACAATTCCTTTTTATATGCAGCAAAAGTTTTAATTAACATGGCTTTAACAGCTGTCTTTACTTAACATAGACATGTTTTTCTCAGCAAATAAGGTGTTAGCAAATTTGCTATTTTTCTTTATTAAAATAAAATTTTTTGTTATTAACCGAAAATTTGTTCTAGAGAGTTATGATTGTTTGGTTGAGTACCAAGATACCACTGTATTTGATTACCATGATTTTGATATACACTGTATCATTGAATGATTAATTAATCGTGTTAATCAAGGAATACCTGTAGTACAATTTGACACAACATACACTTTATGGATTTTCTACCAAACAAATTATTCTAAACTAACTGACATTGTACATTGTTTTGTTATATTGTTTTATATATCTTTATTCTTGTATAGTACAGAAAAATATTGTTCAAGTAATAAACTTTATTTCTAAGAATTTCTTTTTGTATCATTTTTATTCCTAATAAAACATAGCTATTCAGAGAGAGATTATGAGAGATTAAATTAAATAAAGTTTGCTAATTTGAATAAAAAAGTTAAGAACTACTATTATAAACACTCTTTCTATACTGTACAAAACTAATGTGTAAAACCACAATAATATATAGCAGGGTTAGTTGCAGTTGTTTTGGCTATCCCAAAACTCAAATAGTATACTTGAGTTTATAGTAAATGGCAATAATTATGAAACATTCATGCATATATCCATGGTAGCTAGACTGTAGCTTTCCCAGACCATTACTGCAACTTCTATTATTGCATAACCATGATAATTATAGTATTTTAACTGTATGTAATATAAAAAGCCATTTTAATAATTTTCCTATCAGAAGATAGGGAATACACGGCTTCCATTGTGACAAGATTTGGCCACTCCATCATAAAATCTGCAGAAAATTGCTAGAACAAAAAACAAAACTTTCACATAGCATGCAATACCATACTTCCATGCATACAGGAGCAGCTACTGCTCCATAAGCATCCTAACTGTAATTTAAAATCAGCACATTTGCATTGCTTAACCTGCACTCCCTTTCAAATTTTATTTAAAACATAGATAATCTACAGTTATTTGAATAAAAATAATTTTAAAATACTTGAAAACACAAACTTTTGTTTTTAAAACTCCATTAAAGCAATTTTTTCTTGTGATTTTTAAATTTGTAGTTTTCACTGAATTTTCTGAAAATCTATAAGAATCTATCAAAAAATTATATTTGTTAACCTAGGTAAGCATGCATTCAAGAAGATATGCACAATCATTTGAAATAATAAAAATAATTATTATTCTAGCTATATAATTTTCCTAATGTCTGCATTGATAATTTTGCATAAATTCAATTTGATGCAAAGAAAAACTTAATTATTTCCATATTATAACTGCAAATGTAAGTACCGCATTTAAAATTTCATATCAAACAGCAATAATTAAATGTTTAAAAAATTCTACAACATTTTTGCATAATTTTGCTCCTGAACATATACAAAATCAAATTATATACCATAACTAAATATACAATAAATGAGATAAAATAATGAAGTAAATTGACAAAATTTGCCAGTTTTAATTGAGTTAATAAAAAATTGTGAATTTTTGATAATTATTTAACTTCAGATTAGTAAATTTAACATGTTTGTAGTAAATTCATTTAATCGATATTCAGCACAATTTCCATAAAATAATCAATAGAAACAAAACACGAGCAATGGAAATTAAGTATCCTCTCTTCCTCATAAACACATTAATTCTTTTACAATTACTGACAAAGAGAAATGATAAATACAGATAAATATATTAAATCACTGGTGTAAAATAATTTATCATAAAAAATAAAGTATTAACATCTTAACTAAAATACCATTAATTCTCTTATAAAAAAAAATTCTTTTTAAACAATCTTTCTTTCTTTTAAAAATATCAATCAATAGATCTTATCCAAAAAGTAATTTTATCAATCAAATTCAATCAATTGATGGATACATTGTTACTCAAAGAATGTAATCTATTTAAATGCGGCCATTTATCAATTGAACAAAGGATCAAACTTAATGTTCTTATAAAAATAAATTTATTAAAATCATTTCTTATGTTAAGAAAAAAAAAAAAAAAAATTCAAACTATTTTGATAATCCTACTTTAAATACGTCAGATATCCAGTGGCGACTATCTTAAAACCATTTAACTCTGCTTCATAATATTTTGTATACTCAATTTATAAATATATCTTCCTTTATTTATTAAGTAAAGAATAATTTCAATATCTAATCCTTATGTTATTCCTAGACAACAATTACTTCCCCTAAATTCATGAAAATATGTAAAATATAGAAAAAAGACCAGTGTACAAAAATCCTACCACTCCCTGACATTGCCTCAATTGTTTAGTAAGTTACAATAGCCCTAACTGAAGGTAAACACTGAAAAATTTAGGAGGTTATCATATATTTATGTGATATGATTTAACATTATTCAATATATTTGATAACAGAGTTGCAAAATAAATTCATTCATATTTTGACATAGTTTATTATGAGTATTATCTGATAAATATGTTTATAATACAAAGGTCAAATTGTAGTTGGTAGAAATGTTATTTGTATACAATTTTATGCAGTTCTTAATCAGGAAACAAGCATTGTTTTTACTACATTGAACAAACTTATTATATAACTCAACAATTATAAAATGTTTGTGTGTTTAGTTTTCACTCTCTTGAACATTTATTTTTGCTTGGAACTGTTTGAGAAAAGCTACATAATCTTCATTTTTGTGTTAAAATCATTTATATTTCATATAAGCAACAGAAACAAAAAGTATATTTTAAAGATTAAACATTAAAAAATCTTAAGTAGTAGTTATTTAAAAACTGATGGGTTCAAAGGCCTTAATCAGTCATCTTTAATTACAGAAATAGTTTTAAAATTCTATACCTGAAGATAACTGATTAAGGCAATCAAAAAATTTGTTTTTTAAATAAATCTACTGGTTTGAAAGGCTTTTTCCATTAGTTTTTTTTTTTTTTGGTCTAAAGGTTGATATATACAAGTGTAATTGTGCTAAATTACATCTATTTTTATTGTTTGAAACATAAATGTGATCAAAATTATTGATTGGCATTTCACAACTTTTCAGAATAATAAAATAGTAATAACTGATGCTTGATAATAAAATCAAGCATCACATATTACTATTCATTAGCTTTTAGACTGTAAAATAACTGCTTATGCAGAAACCAAAATATTTATTTTAATGGAAAAAAAAACAACCCTAATCGGGCTATCTTGTTTCTATTACAATCTTTCAAACAATCTTATTATTATTTTTTATAGAATTATTGTTTTAAATCTAGGATTTAAAACAAACATTATATAATGAATTTAATACAAAATTTTTGTTAGAACATAAAGAAGTTTGTATAATAGTCTCTATTTTGTTTTCAGTTTCTATCATATTTTTTGGTAAAATAAATGTATGGTTCTCAATCTTTCTGAGGCTGTGGAACATCATTAGTATACTTTTTATTATGCAGAGCATTAGCATCAATACATTGAAAAATCGATAAGGAATTCCACATTTATCATTCTTGCAAACAATATGGCAATAAACTTTATTGTATTGAATTAAATAGTGAATGTGGAATTGCCTATGAATAAAGTAATATGTTGTAGTACATTAGAATAAATTTGCCCTAGAAACTAAAAAAAAAAATTTTTTTTGGTGGAACACTGGGAGCAAGTTTGTAGAACACCTGCATTCTGCAGAATATGGGTTGAGAACCACTGATCTAAAAGATATAATGCCAAGTT
Organism: Centruroides sculpturatus; assembly: GCF_000671375.1. Taxonomy (NCBI): domain Eukaryota; kingdom Metazoa; phylum Arthropoda; class Arachnida; order Scorpiones; family Buthidae; genus Centruroides; species Centruroides sculpturatus. The sequence goes on along the minus strand of NW_019385744.1, from coordinate 156,464 downwards.
TTGTGCATTATAAAGCTATTCATTATAATTTATGCACTCAACTTTGATTTAAAAATGAATTAAATCACAATTTGAACAGTTACTGTGAAATTAGTCTAAAATTTGTTTAAATAATCAACCACAGTGGAATACAATCCAAATTAACAAGAAAACATTTTCTCAAATTATCATCTTCATAAATCAACATTGGTAGTATAAAAAGTAGCCAGAACTTTGCAATGAATGAAATTATGTTCCAAGTCTCTCAATTAGAGAAAACTATGAAGATAAATTTGGCTGATGACAGTTTAAAGCTAGCTATGGTATGGTCTTCTCAAAATCCAAAATTTACAAATATGTAATTTGCTTTGAATCGTAAAACAGAAAATTTCTCAATTTGCCTTTACAACAGTTGAAGACCTACAACTGGCTAGCAAAGGACTGCTTAATGATTTCAAACTGTCAACAGAGAAGCAAGAAATGAATAAAACTGAAGAAATACACAATTCAAAACAGGAATCTTTGTAATCTGGCAATAATTTATAGCAAATGAATATTTTCAGCCAGCTTAAATTGCCATTTGAAGATTCTGAAGAACTCAAATGGCTACTTAAGCTAGCTAAAAATATTCATTTATTATAAATTATTGCTGAATTGCAAAGGTTCTTGCTTTGAATTGTCAATATGGAAGGAAGTATTCAGAAGGAAAGAAGTACAGTTGTCTCTCTATAGTCCGACATTTTTTAATCCGACATGCTCAGTAGTCCGACGTCCCCATTACGTGTCTGCTTGCACAGAAGCATGTTGCGATGTGAATCTCCCCATCCAATTCTTACTCGATGACACACATTTCGTGTGTTTTATGTGAGCAGTTCTGTTCGAACAGTTGGAGTAGAGAATATTGTAAGTTACTGCTAGCAAAACAATGCGAAATATGTAATTATTTTCGGTAATCTGGACACTTGGTAATCTGACACACCTTTGGTCCCATACCTGTCGGATTATCAAGGGACAACTGTACAAGATGAAAACAGGAAAATTTTTCAATCTCTACATTTGCAAATCAATTACCTGATTGCTGCTGTAGAAAAAAATTTGAGAACTGGCCTAGGTAGAGTACAAAGTAGCTACAAATCCCTGACAAACTGTCTTAGCCCCAGTTGAATCTCAGTAACAAATCTGATAAATGATAAAGCTGCTGCAGATCCAATATGTCCTAGCAGCCTTGAAACAGACATACTGATTAACAATGATTCAAAGTAAATTATTGTGTAAGAAAATCTCTCAACTCTACAACAGTTGAAAATTTAAAAATGGTTATTAGGGAATACTTAATGGACTGATTAATGAGATAAGACAATGCAAAATATGAGAAATCTGCCAAGGCGGATGCCTCTCTATAGGAAACTCATCCCGATTTAGCTGTCAGGCACACAAAAACCCAGAAAACTTCACGTGGCCAGACCATTGGTGAGCACAAACCCACAACAGACCACCAATATTTGGTAGTTTCATGCACTTGACTACTAGCAAGTCGACTTCCGACCGTCGATACAAAAGAAATTAAGATCCAAAGAAAAATCAAAATTTGTACAGAGAATGAAGCCAGGAATACAGGTAGCTTGTAACTAGCTTACATGTAGACTTCGTATGAATTCTTTGACACAGAATTAGAAAAAAATATATTTTTCTCATAGTTCAGCATCTTTGTTACATTTTTCAAGCTCGTAACCTTCATGTAATTATCTTGATAAATCACAGAAACAGTCGAAATTAATCAAACAACCAAACAATTTTTGTTCTTACTAAAACATAAGTATGTGCACTGTAGGCCAAGTAAAATGCAACACCTCGACGGACTATAGAGACTGAAACTTTCTTCATGGCATCTCATTTTGCTTGGTTGGCAGTGTATTTTCAAAAGTAGCAACTTCAATTCCATTTTACTTAAATTTTGTTCCATGTAACATTCCGATGGACCTGTAGACGTTTTAATCTTATAATAAATTGATTTATTTTGACTGGATTACAGGTGTTAGTTTGTTTTTTTAATGTGTTCTCATCCAGACTTGCAGTGTCTTTTAATACATATTTTAACCAACTTTTAAACAAGAAGCAAACATAAAATGAATGAAACTGATAACTGTTTGGTACAATTTAAGCTGGGATTATAATTATCTGATGATTTATAAGGGAATAATTCAATTAGAAAGAATTGGAAAGGTACTTACAACAAATTGCCAGGTTTCTTCGGTGTTATGGCGCATAAAGGTATTAAAAGAATAGAAAGAAAAAATAAAGACATGTAGAATCCTATGACTTTTAAATAAAATTTCGCTGTACTGCTTATAAAAAATAAAACGACGAGAAGTGCGACGAACATAAACAACACCAACATCACCATCTTTCGTTTGTTTCTCTGTTTGCAGACGAATTGACAAGACCTCTGGCGGATGGAATTAGAACTATGCATTTTTCTAGAAATTTTTAAAATATTTTACAGAAAAATGACTTATCTACATTTATCTTACGTTAATTAATTTTTATTATAAATTTGTTTAAAGAATATTTAATAAAAAACACAATATAATATGCCGCGATTCTAATTAAAAATATATTAACGAACTAATTTCAAAAATATTTGTGCACGTGACGGACGAATTATACGTGAATGGATGGAGTAGAATCCCTTTTCAGGTTCCAGAAGAAATTAAAATGGCTACTTACTACAAAATTGATAAAAATATTCATTTGTTTTAAATGACTGCTGGATTACAAAGGATTTTGCCTTGAATTGTCAATCTGAAAAGAAATATTGAGAAGGGGATAAGTACTGTACAAGGTGAAAAAAAAAATTTTCAATCTTTACATTTGTACATCAGTTATGAGTATGCCAGAAAGTTCGGCGACGAGGATTGTGATAACTGATACCAGAAGCTTTACGATAAACGCCACATCATGAAACTATGGGCAATTACAAATAATTATTTATTATCCACGGATTTCTAAATAATGGATGCATTTTGGTTCAAAATTCGATAATTTTCCTTTTCTGTAATTTCGTCCACGAACTAAGTTGTCATTTTGGAGGACATATTATTTTCGTTTTGACTTTAAAAACTCAAGCAATGAGTTGCGTAACTTTCCCGGCAAGAATTAAGAATTGTGTGGCACCATCGGTTATGAGATTTTATTTTAAAATCTTTTTATGTTAATATAAAATGGCAAAAAGCTTAATTTTTAGATAGAGTTTTATATAAGATTAGGATAGAGATGAGTTTTATATAAATAAAAGAAATTGTAAATGCTAAAAACGAGTAAAATCTTCATTTAAGTCTGACCCCATTCGAGATAAACACGATGACTCCCCGCTATCATTCCATTTCCTCGACTTTTTATCACCAAACTTTAGTAGCATCAATCTTCCTAATACACAAATCATGCAAAATTTCAAAAATTTTGACGAAAGACACAGGAGTTATCAAGCTTCCGATTCGTCAATCAAATCACGTGTAATTCAATAGCCAATCAAATAAATTGTCACGGCCTCTACGACAATTCTCCGTTAAAAACGGAAGAGTCGCGTTTATGTTCACTTGTTCCTACGTTGCCATCTACAGAAAATATTTTTCTGAAAAACTATTAATTTTATATTTACTCATTATATAAAATTAATATATTTCTACTTTAATAAATTATTTATTTAATATTACAAGATTAATGTATTTACGAATGATAGAAATTATTAACTTATATGAAATAAATTATACATAATATTCAGTGTTATTACATATTAAAATTATTTTAGGCCTAATTGAATGGATAAATGTTTCAATAGAAATTAATTTCTCGAAGTGTTGACGCATATTTTACTCGAAAAAATAAATAATTATCCAAACTTTTTATTCAGGTAATTGTTTTACGAGTTTAAAGCGATTAAATATTATATTTTAACTCAGTTCTAATGTTTATAAGTTAGGACTAATTTATAATTTAGGCCTAACTTATTTAGATTCAAAGTCAAGTTATAAAATATCGATTGTAATAATTATTTTAAGATTTCTTCGTTTATTATTAAAAACAATACGAATTTATTTGCTTTCAGAAAGCCAAAAAACATGTTCACCAGAAGACCAAAGTCAACTAAAGAGTACGATCAAGTGAGCTTATTGTTTTTATAGGCCTAAATTTCTTGATATACTGTTATAAATTTTTACAGGACAAGAGAAATAGTTAATCATTTCATCTGAGTTATTCACTTTAGCTCTCCCCAGTTCTTGCATTTACCATGTACTGTATCATGTACATTTATCATGTATAGTACATGTCCATGCTAAAATGCAAGAACTGAGGAAAGGGCTTGAGCCATTTATAGTTTTGCCTTATCATGATTCGATTTGAACTTGTGATATTTAACTATGTAAGATGCTCTTCGCTCTTTAACAAATAAAAATGGACAGTACGTAATAACTTTTTAGACTCCATCCCACATCCATACTGTTTGACCCTATTATGGATCAGGCCCATTCGTGATGGGTAGTACAGTATTGTTGCTTATAATGGGCTAGTCCTCAGAGGGAAAGCTACTGGGGGGTTGACAAGACAAATTTCGCTGAATAGTTGTGCCACCAAAGTTATGCCATATAAAAAAATATGTTTTCGAAATTAAGAGAAATATAGCAATATAAAGAAGGAGCCTCATGCTCCTTCTTTATATTGCCCCGTTCCCCATACTCATTATGGGGAACGGGGAAGAATGCTAGCCTTCTTTACTGGCTTTTTTTTTTTTTATAAACTATCAGCCATTGCTATCACTAGGCAAAATCAGCTTTCAATGACAAATGTCTAGATACGACGCTGCTAATGTTAAATATAGTTAAATAATCAATCAATTAATCAATTCTTACGAAGTATGGAATTTGATCCCTCCTTGAGTGAGATCCTACGCTAGGGATGGCGAACCTATGACGCGCGAGCCGAAAGTGGTATGTCGAGAGAAATCATCTGGCACGTAACATATACGAATTCAATTTATCATCTGTGTTTTTCATTTAGCCTTCTGGTTTATCATCTCATCATTCTTTTTTCAAGCAGCTTTATATTTATTTTAATTTTTTAAATATTGTTATTCGAAGTCTAAAACTTTAGCACCCATAAACACTTTTAAAGCTAAGTATGCTTACTATATGGCACGAGGACTCAAAAAGGTCCGCGTTCACATTTATTTTTGTTCGTCCACAATGGCCAACAAAGATAAATAACAGACAAGAATATAAAATGATGGGGAATGATTTCGTCCAACGATAGACAGTTACAGACTGAAAATGATGATGAAGTCTAGATAAATTTTATACTGTATATATACATATATGTGCGCTTTAATGCCTTTAATCTTGACTGTAAAAAATAATCACCCAATCCATGAGATGTTTTGATCACGGGTCGTAGACTTTGTGCATGTCTCTCAGTCTCTGTTGGCTTCGAGTCTTGGTTCGGCCGAACCACTTTCTGTCATTGTAATTCCGCCACTAGTGTCTGCCGAAGAGTAGTTTTTGTGAAAATTAGCATCAAATGAAACATCGTTTAAATGTAGCCTGCACACTTTGTATTTAAAAACATATAATACACATACCGTGCAAAAATAATATAACAAATCACATTAAGTGATGAATTATCATAAGAGGATCGGTATTAATTTTTTTAAAATTGAATTATGCTCGCTTTTTACAATTAATTGTAGCGATCTGCTTATCAGTATGCATAATTAATTTAAATATTAAGCTAGTTTTATATGGCTGTGTTAGTATCTCATTTAACCTGAGGATGGCCTATCGAATAGGCAGATAACGTTAGTTACGTTTAAATAAATTTTTCTCAGCAACTTAAGGTGTAGTTGAATTGTCTACGTCTGTGTCTTTTCTATTTATGTAAAGCTGCTTGCTTAGGATATCAGAATCTATGATAGCGTAATGGTTTTCAGTGGGAGTAAATCATGCTGTATTTGTGAAATTCTGCATTGCCTTTCTCATATCATACACAATAGCTGTCGCGAAGTTGTAAGCGTTTCTCTGGAAAAATATTCGGCTTTGAAACAACTCTGAATTCATGGCAGAACATTTTCCCAAGCTCCTCAAATCCATGAAATGGTTTGGGAGACACTAAGTTGTTTCGAGCGATGCTCCACGATCTACATTCACTATTATGTGCTTCAGAATCATTTGAATGTACTTTTGAAATTTAGAATTATGCCTTGATACAGAGGTCGAGTGAGCGAAGCGAAATTCGGAGGCAGAAACATAAAATCGATGGAGCACTGTCAAGAAACAATTACACTTTTCTCTTTTGGCACATGTTGAGAAATGACGAGAAATTATGAGAGAGTTCTCATAATTCCTCTCATCGCCCAGACTTTTCTGTTTGATTTTCATTCAACTTCAAATTGTATAATGTGTATATTTTTAATCATTTTGTCATTGCAGCCTTTTCAACTACTAGGCGTTTCTCGCGTTTCCTGTTCATACTTATTTTGCAACTTTGCTACGGAACATGATTGAACTTGAAGCACAAAATGTTTGTCACGGATGGACGAAAGAACAGTCCTGTTTTACTGTGTTCAAAATATTTTCTGGAAAATAACTAGCGATAATGAAGAAATGTATATCTTTCCACTCTGACAATCAACTCCAACAATACAATCAACTCCAGATGATTCTTCACGAAAATCTTTCAATTTGATAATGTTACTTTGGAAGTCTTTCGAGCCATGCATTTGAGGTTTGAAGTTCCACAACACCTAATTCAGATGCAAACGGTAAAGCTTTTGCTTGTGCGATATAGAAACATTCAGAATTGTAACCCTGCAGAACGTTGCTGTGACTGCTGTTTGACAATGAGAGCGATTTTCCTACCTGGGAACTGTCGATTTTCTGCCCGTTGTCATCATACTTCAATGACAGAGTAACTCTTCTTGTGTCTTGACAATTTCCTCAGCTTGAGTTTTCAACCTTGCAGAAAACTCAAGCTTGAAAACTCAAGATTTTTCAAGCTTGAGTTTTCAAAATTAGCAGAAAATTAGCAGAAGCTGACAGCTTCTGCTAATTTTCTCATTCCACACCTCTGTCGTTTGTGACACCCGATAATTATGTATACAGGGCCTTCTGAAATGAATGCTACGATTTGAAATTACTGTAATTATGGCAGCTATTCTAGAAGTGTTTTGCGTCCTGCAATTCGCGAAGTCAGAATCACTCAGCATTGTGAAACATGAGTAATCTTTAGGAGCAGTAGAATTGCGGATGTCATGGGAGGAATGACGAGGGATATGCCTTAGCGAGCGTTGAAAGAATTTGAGTATCTGTTGGACTGTGTGAAACGAGGTGCACGTGTTGAGAAATTGTAACGGGCAAATGCCAAACTTGGACACTTTTCCGATGTTTTAATGCATATTAAAGTGTTCTCGGATAATAATTAACACAGTTACAAATTTTTAGAATTAGTAACATTCTTATTCTTTTTGGAAGACTCCCTCTCTCTCTCTCTATATATATATATATATATATATACCTTAATTCATAACATTATCATCATCAAATCATGTGATTTTCAATCATATTAATTTCTCATGACTAGACATAATTTTAATTGTTTGAGATACTTCAGTTTAGCGTCGCTTTTCATTTAGTGCCAATTTCAGAGTCGAACAAATGGTGGCTGTAAACCCCGAAATAACCTCCAAATAACGGTTATTTTTTATTTTTTCCTCAATGGCTGTTGTGCTGAAATTACTTCAGTCAATTTTATCAGTCTTCAGTTAACCTATCTGTTGTCTAGAAGCGAATTTAATTTGAAAAATCCAACAACGAGTTGCTTAACTTTCTCGGCAAAAAATTTAAAATTGCGTATGGCGCCATCTGTTATGATATTTTGTTTAAAAACTTTTTATATTATTATTTTAAAATGTCAAAATGCTTAATTTCGAGGGTAGGGACGAGTTTTATAAAAAAAATTCTAACGAGTAAATTCTTCGCTAAGTTTGATCTCGGTGAAGATGCGACACACGACCCGCTCTATCTCCCCATCCCCTCGACCCTTAACCTCCAAAATTTAATAGCATTAATGCTCCTAATACCCAAACAGCCCTGTAAAATTTCAGAAACTTTCGACAAAAGATACAGGAGTTATTAAGCTTAAAAGAGGGTGAAGAAAATCGTGTCCCCCACACACTAACATCATAAATACAGGAAAACTCCCTCATTTGCTTTGCATTTCTCGACGTTTCAAGGACCGGTGTCCAAAAATTTAAAAATTGTTTGACTCCTAGATCGTCATTTTTTGACTGATGTGTGTTTTTCCCTGTGTTATATACAGTATAACATCCGAGAAAGTATAAAAATTAAAGCCTAAACTTAAAAATAATGCAAAATTTCTGCTGTCTTTTCAAAATAACGATGCATTATTTTAAATTGTTATTCGACAAAGCTAATTAAACATTAACCGACACCGTTTTCATTATTAGATAACGATACTTAAGCTAATTAATATTAATTTACTCAGAAAAAATGACGCTTGTTAGCCCGAAACCGTTTCGATTAGGACCGTTTATGCAGAGAAAATAATTTTGTGTGTATAAATGAATTATTATTAAAGTTATTCGCTGTTTGAAAATAGGTTTAACAATAATTGATCGATGTGGGATATATCTAATTTATGCAGAATTACGATCCAGTTACATTGGATTAATTAATTTAAGTAATTAATTGTGTAACTGTTATTATGTAAGACGATCAAGAATAATTTTTGTACACTATAAATTGCAGTAAAATGATTTTTATTTGTTACAGAGTTTAATGTACAGTATAGTACAGCGTGACGTTTGTTTATGTCCGTCTTTTTTCCATTTAAAATGATGACATAATTGACACACATTACAAGACTGTGTCTAGACAATATATGAATAGTTCAATTGTTATTTTATTAAATTTATCCGCAGAAAATACAGAAAACTGTTAGGTTCAAATATGTTTTTATTTATACGATTAAGGATTTTACGGGATTTTCTGCAGAAGTTTTTATATTTGAAGAAAAATTGACAGAATTTAGGCCTATATTTAAAGATTAAGAATTTACAGGAATTTATTTACAAAATTTATATTTAAAGGAACTTTTAGGATTTTTATAGATGTTTAATTTCAAATTAAAGTAAAAAAGTAGCTGTTTAGCTGTAAATTATTCTCTATAAAATGTGTTTAAAAAGTCATACTCTTACTATTATGGCTATATTTCTTTGAACGTTAGCGAGTTAAATAAATAACATGTATCATATAATGAACTTGTCTATAACGGAAAGATCAGAATTTCCGTGTTGTAAAGGATCCGTTTTAGAAGAGTTTCATCTACATTAGTAGGATAGATGCAATTTTTTATAAGTTTTCTTTATGTATACTTTACGAAAACATGTAAATTTAATTTTAAAGATCATTCACATTCATTAATTAAAATACTGCTAAATTTATGATCATGAGCATTATTTATTACATATTTTTTTCATAATTCACGCATCCAAGTGTTGCCGTTTGATATGTGGATAAGTAATTTATGTACTGCAATTAATTGCTCTACATGCCCTTGAAAAACAATTGAAACATTTGAAAGGCCTTGTATGTAATTATAGATCTTTTTATTACTACGAAAGTGTGCGTTATAGTCATTTGTAACACGGAATTAACATTAAAACATTATATTTATTCTAATCACATTCGTGTCTTTAACTGCCCAGCAGATAATTTCTCGTTAATTTGAAATCTAAAGTGAAAATTAAAAAAATAATAATAATAAATTTGTTTCACAGCGTTATATTATAATGATCGATTAGTAAATGAGTTTAAAATTTTGAATTAATGTTTTTTAATTGTTTATGCTTGCAGAAGATAGTTAACTTTTGTTCACGTCAATGAATTGCGATAACTCTTGTATATTGTGGAGCGTTATACCATAAGAAAATAAGATACTTGCCTAAGGCCCCAATACTAAGAGCCTCAGTTGATTTGCTGAGCCTCTCTTATGCCTCCTGCCTCCTGGCGACGGATTCTACAGATTAATCCCGTTCTTTGACATTGTTTAGGGTGCGAGCGAGAGAGAATATGTGGCGAGAAGAGGCGAGACGCCATAAATATCAAAACCCTGTCAGATATGTGCGAGAACCAGAAATTCGCTCACGCCAGCGAGATTTCTCGCTTCTCTCTTGTGCATGTTTTCTTTTGTGAGAACCATATAGCTCGCAACCTCTCGCTCGCTTAGTAGCGAGCGAGAGGTTGCGTTTGCATAATCGCACCCTAAGGTATGCGATGGTGGGCCCGAAATTTACTTTATCCGGGGCCCACCATTTACTTTATCAAATAACGTGCTTGTATACTAGCATTTCGGGAATATTGGTCTTTTACTCTTTAATATGATTGACAAAAGCGTATTGGATCAAATAATCTTAATTTATTTATAATAATTAATTACGTAAATTATTTTTTAAATTTTGAGAAAAATATAAGTGAATTTCTTTTAAAAATTACACTTAAATTCTTTCACTTTTTGTAGGCCAAACTCTTTGCATCCAACTTGAATAGCCAGAGCAGATTCAATAGTTCTTATCATGTCGTTGTACAGTTTTTACTGCTTAGCAATCTCTTCCTTAAGAGTAGCTATCTGATTGCTTTTATCAGTTAGGATCTTTTCTAATTTGAATTCCACGTTTCCTAGTATTTCTTTACTGACGTATCCATTATTAACCAACTCCTCTAATGCCAACTCCTTACGTTCTAAGGTTAATTCAGTGATTTCTAGTTTCCTCTCAACGAAAGATTGCCTAAATTTCGATGTTTGCTATATGTCCCTTACCCGTTTCACGAAATTCTCCTTCAGGATGTCTCTGTCTTTGGTCACGGAATCCAACTGTTGACGCAGGATTTCTAATTGAAGTTCTTCTTCCGATCGAGTCTTAATTAGATATTTCAACTGACTTTTGGTCTTCTTCAATTCAGCTTTATCCATGTCACAATTATTCAATTGCTTTCTTGACGATGCCAATACGCCAGTTGCTGATTTTCTTGCATCAGTTGGTTTGCTAACGACTGAAAATGTCTGCTTTTCTCTTTCTCTTTGATAATTTCCTTTTCCAAATTATGTACCACGAATATATTATCCGTAATCATAGTCTTGGAGAAGACAGTGAAGTGCTTCACTGTCTTGGAGAAGACAGTGAAGCACTTCAAGTCCGTTTCGTGGCTCTTGAGCATCTTCTGTACTTCGCTTTTCGCTCGATCTTTCCGTTCGTGGTATTCGGCTAACCTTAAGAAATAGTTACATTATTTTTCTTTATTAATTAAACAATGACATTTCTTCCTTATCTTCTCCATTTTCTCGTTACATTTGGCTCTTTCTCTATCCAAATCTTCCACGTACTTCAACTTGAGCTCGTTGCATATTCTCAGCCTTGCCAGATCTTTCTCCTCCATTTTGGAAGTTAAAGGTGAAAGTTATCTGATTTCATACGTAAAATTTCTTTTTCTGAATTCACTTTGCATGTTCTATCCTTCTCATTGAGCGCATTTTCAAAGTCTTGAACCCTTTTCTCATTCACATAATTCAGATGTTTCGATTTATTGCAGTAATTCAATGCTTCCTGCTTGCATTTCTTTCTTTCCATTTCCAGTTGTGTATTAAGCATCTCCGCTCTGTTCGCCAAATCATTATTTTCTTCTTTTAATAACAGTACATATTTGGAAAATACTTTATTTTTTTCTTTTAAGTAGTTCATTTCCTTTATTTCTTGTTTCGATTCTTGCTGGAGACAGTATACATAAATCTTTAAATCTTCAGAGTTTTCTTCAGTTACTTTTGAAGATTTCGTAGCCGTTTTCTTCGTTTTTTTCGGGCGTATAATTTTTACTTTTAAAGTAGAAATCTCTTGAAAATACTTCATTTTTGCAAATATTTCACAATGTTGGCAAAAAATTAATTGTGACATAATGATTTGATGCGCTTTTAAAATGAAATTTGATCTTACAAATTCTACAAAACTCATATTATTTTATTTTATAAATATAATATTTTTACAGAAAATAATCTTTATTTTAGCTTCTTCATTTTTCCAGAAATGGCAATTTGCATGATAATTAAATATTCCGTCTATGTAGTGTTATTACGCTACTTTAAGGAAATTATGAGTTTCGAGTTTTCTTGAGATGAAGATTTTACGATCGATTTTATATGCATTGTGAATTACTGCTACTCCGTATCAAACAGTACTGTGTACTGTGCAGTATATAGTACAAGACAGTTATAGATTATGCGAGGTCCTAGACGAGTGTAGACTCTCATAACTATAGACAATGTAAACCCCCAATAGTGATATTGTAGTACATGAGAGAGGGACCTAGCTAGTACTCCCGGATATTGGACCAAGATGGGATATAGGTAAGAATATAGTTTTCTGTCTGAAGCCCTAAACAAAAAATGCGTGAAACTGCCAGTGCAATGCATACTGTATGACAGCTTCACATATATACTCTTATTTTGGGCCTTGCCCTTTTGAGGGACACGCCGTATTCGTTTTCGGCTTAGTATTCAGATTTAATAGTCAGGATCCTAGATTTTATCATTTTATATTGTGTGATGCGGGCTTTATATTGTATAAAGTCATATAAAAGGAGTTCCAGAAGTTCCTTGTCTAGGGCCTCGCTTAATTCATAACTGCCCTATCTAGAACTACGTTTCAGATTTACAGAGAACTGACTTTAAAGAGAGCACAGAGAGGAATCACTACTCTTGACTGTGTAGTGTTAAAGAGAACACAGAGGGAGTAAGCATTGTACTGCACCTCAATTGTGATCTGTTATTCTATAGACGATAACTATAACTGTGGCTTATTTTGCTACATTATTATTTTATAATATTAGTAATAAGGCGTATATACATAAATTTACATGTAGTGTGCTGAAATTTATGTTAAATAAACTTTATAAAAGTTATTAACGACAAAAATAAAGTGCACATGATATTTTTAAAGAAAAGAAATTTAAGTTTAAAACACAGATTTAATTAATTGTTTAATAAGTGTAATGAAATTTAAAATGCCGTATTTATAAAATATAAAGAAAATCTATATTAAATTTATTTATAATAATGTTTTTTTTAGCAATTAAATTCTCTGAGGAACGAGAATTTTCATCTGAAGCTGCGATTATTTCTCTTAGAAGAGAAAATGGAGAAAAATCAAATAAACACGAAGCAAAATGTAAGTACAATTAAACTTTATTCTTAGGTGAAATTAAAAAAAGTTATTTTATTTTTATCTCCACGCAATTTATTATGTAAAATTAAATAAAAGAATAGATTTTTAAGAGAATAAACACGAGTAAACAGCTGCACAACTTATTTGATGTGTTACTCCTTATGGCTTCCACTACTGTCAACAGATTTACAAACAATATAATTAGCAAAGAAACTAAAAAAACGCTCGAGATTTATGCAGTGAGACTTCGATTTAGTGATACACTTTGTTCGCCTCTGATATTGGCCCTATATCGAGTGCGGCGCTAAACCAAAGTATCTCAAACAATGAGAACTGTACTGTACAGTACATGCAGTGTTAACGAGTCTACGCATAAGTTTCGGTTTGAGAGTCACGTGATTTAGTGGTTACGGTCTAACGCTCTATAGCTACAATACAGTCAATTCTCAATGTAATGATCTTCTAAATAACGCCAATACCGTAAATATTCTTGAACGGATCTTCCTCTTAAATTTTAAATAGGAACCGTTCAATATTTGAATTACCAAATATAGGGCATACGATCAAGGAGAGCAATCATTGGCCTCACACCCCTTCTATTCCTTTTTCTGAGTACTCTGTTACATTTCCCCCTTTTATGTATGAAAAATTACCCAAATCAGTCGATTTGGATAATTTAATCTGTATATTGATCTATATAATAAAATTTTAATATAATTAAAATTTTATTACACAGATTCTGTACTGGGCTCTAGGTTACACCCCTCTCGTCGGCTCTGTGTAGACGACATTCAGTGTTATCACCACATCACGTGATTTCCAAACTCGAATTTGTGTTTAGACCTCGTTATTATAAAGCCTATAATATTTTATTGTTTGAAACGATTCGATTTTTCGCCACACTCGATTTGGCGCTAATTTCAGAATATAACAAGTTAAGACGCTAAATTGAAGCTTAAATCTAGTTTTTAACAAGTTAATTCTCTCGATATCTATCCCTTGATGCTGATTTTACTACACTTTTGGATTTTAAAGACCTTTCAACCCAGAAAATCACCACAAAACAGAAGACAGCCCCAAAAATTACTAAACAGCAGATTTTATCAAATTTCGCTCGATTAACTTTAAAAACAAAGAAGTAATTGTCCAAAATAATGAACATTTGGGATGAAATGAGATAAAATATAATCATAAAGGCCTTTTCTTTAATTTGGAAATCCTTTATATAGCATTATAGTACTATTAAGAGTCGCCAGTATAATGAAACGTTAAATTGTACGGAGATAAGCCGCAATGCGCTAATTTAAAAAAAATTTGTTTTCTAGACATTATTTAGGTCAATGGAGAACATTTCTGTACAAATGTTTTCCATTAAAAAAAACAAATAAGGTGCTGTAGAATCCATTAACTTGAATAAAATCTTGAGTTAAATGCAATAAGTAGACAGTCTTCCTGACTTATTTCTGAAACTTTATATTTAAACTAGTGTTTGAAGTTGTATAATTGAGCTAAATTTAGTCACTTAACCTTCTTAAAATACATTTAACATATTAATTATCTCGATATTAATACGATATTAAACGAATTATTCTTGTAATGCTTATAGTTTTCATTACTTTTTACGAGTTTAGAATATTTTTATACTAAAAATAAATGGGCTAGCAGAAAATTGTCCTTGTACTTTTGATCAGGACTATTATGGTTTACTGCATCTTTATTCAGTTATAAGTCCTGCCTTGGATTCATTGTTTTTAGAACTGTTTTAACTTCTAAGTTTTCCATTGTTTTCTTTATTATTGATTCATTTGGGCATCACATTAACCAGTTTGATATTTCCTTACTTATTCCTGATTAGAGGGTGATCTTACTGCTGTTTGAGAGGAGAGAGATTCAAATTCTTCCTTCTGTTCTTCAAGGAGTAGAAAAACAAATCCAAAAAAAAATCATTAGAGAATAGCCGAGAAGGAAAGAATAACAAGTCATAAGTTACTTAACAATATATTTCATCCCAAATTAAAAAAAAAAATTGGACCAGTTTCAAAAAACATATTTTAAAATATAATATTTAAAATGTATACAAGCTATTGATCTGTTTTTTCGGTAAACCTTATACGAAATATCTTCTTTAAAACAGCATTTAAACACTAATGATAATTTTCTCATTGTTATTTCTTGGAAAGCATTAAGACTGTTAAATAGGGCGGCCCAAAAGTCAGTTAACCTTGGTTTTTACCTTCCGGGTTTTACCAACGAATCATAAACTGCGTTCAGGGCAACGTGTTTTTCTTTTACAACAATGGTGGAGTTTGTACTACTTTCTAGCTTATGGTTGAGAGACAGCGATTTAACCTTTACAATAGTTAACTGAATTTTGAGCTAGCGAGTTTAGCGATGAGACTGATAATAAAATAAATATAAACAGCACTATTTCCCTCTGGTTATTATTATTAATTTACCCGTCTCTCTTATAACAATGTTCAGACATGAGTGTAATTTTCCTGGATATTTCATACAGTAAGTTACAATCTGGCTAATTCGAAGCTGTCTACATGTCCCGAGCACAGAGTAATTATACGCTTTTCCATATAATACGATCTGGTTAAGTGGAAATAGTCAACACTTTTAACCTATTTTTCCGTGTAACTTCCATACTTTGATCTTCGCTTTCTTTTATATTCCGTGTGAGTTCAAACGATCGCCCATGCCGAACACACCACTTCATTACAAGGCGTCGATATCCTTTTACTGATACAGTATGTTACCGGTGTTCTGATTGGGACAAGGATGTGCCTGGAAAACGTCTTAAATCTGTTTACAGTTTTATTTATAATCATTGTGTGAACAAATTCTCGAGAAACAACTTGATAACGGGAAATTGACAGGCACAGAAAATGTTGAGAAAATCAGGTATTAAACTTGTTAACTGGAAACTTTAACTGGACAAATATGGGATTTCCTTACCTCTTAACTTCGACTTAACGTGGATTCTATTACTCTGGTAGGAGGAGAGAATTTATGCCTATAAGCCTGAATTTTGTTACTCTTATTAATCTGAATATTAATCTTGTGCAGAGATTCTTTCAGCGTTGCATTACGCTACTAGAAGAGAGAGCGAATTCAGTCTTATATTAGCATTAATGAAAAAAGATAGAACGGTTGCAATTTTAATTTGTTTGGATATTTTAGAAGTTTTGGAAATTAGAATTTTCAAGGTTTTATATAATTAATTCCAGTTTTTATAAGTTCAAAAAACAGAAATACAGTATACGAGTAATATGATCAAAGAGAAAATTAGTATTTAATTGTTAAAGTTTATCCAGAAAATTAACAGTTAATCTTACTTCATTGTAGGGTTTCCGAGACGTGAATGAGAGAATATGGTCGAAATTAAAGTGTAATTTATGCAAAAAGGACGAAGAAATCGAGACATTGCAAACGAAGTTGAAGGATAAAGAAAGGGATGCCGAATTGTTAAAGAAAAATCTGGACGATGCGAAGAAAGAACTAGAAGAAGCGAAGAAAATAACTATCGAAAATGAATCTTTTCAGCGAGAGAAAGCATATTTACAAAGAGAAATTACGGAATTAAAGAGACAGTTGAAGAAACAAGCGGAGGAAGTCGCTAAACCTTCGCAAGAACTAAATTTAAATCGAATGGAAAAGTGTATAAACACCGAAAATGGACTAAACGGTAGGAACTTGAACCCATTTTGTTCCTCTATTAACCAACAAAATAAGGGCAGAGGTAAAAGAGGAGGAAAGGTAGAAGTGCCTCATGACGATAATGAAGTGGAAAGATTGCGTCGTCGACTCTCCATATCTGAAGATAATGTTCTTCACTTAATGAAAGTCTTGGAAACCAAAGATAAGATGCTAAATGCTCTTTTAAGAAAAAACGAATTTTCAAGTTAAATATTTAGATTATCTTCGTCTAAGGAATCTGATAAAGCCGTCTGCTATAAATATTTAAATACATCCGAGAAAAATGAAGCGTGGACCGAATAAGAGATAATGTTGTGGAGTGAATCGATAATGATGTAGTAGGAATTTTAATGCGTAACGTTTACAAATCTGACGTTCTTCTAGTTATATATGAATATGAATTTTGCATAAAATTTCTATATACGTTGTATTATCCTATCATTAAGGTAAAGTTAATTAATTTGCAGGCGAATTTCCTAGCTAAATTCTGTAGAATTATAACTTTATTTAACGTGTAAATGCTTTCTGCAACATCTAGAAAAATTCATTATATTATTTAACAGTGTCCCGATTTATTTTGTATTTTTTTTTTAAATTATTAAAAATCAGTAAAAATTAGGCGATTTTACATTGTTTATTTTTATTCCTCTTTAATTACACTATAAAGAAAGGCAAGAAACGGTATTTTATCGCATTTTTTTCCATTTATAACTGAAGATTAAAGCAAAAGTATCAAAAAGGAACAAATTCTATGCCATTTTATATCTGAATTACGCTCTGAAAGACTTTAATCTTGAAATTTTTTGGACAATCTCTCTTAATTTTTTGCTTAGTACTTACAAACGGACGTACTCTTAAAACTTAGTACTAAATTAAACGAGAAATATAGACTTTTAGCAATAAGATTTATCAAGTTTTTGTATTTAGAAGTTAAATTTCTATCATTAAATTATTTCATTTTATATTTTATTTTGTCAATTAATTCGAATTTTGATATATAGAAAGTAGGTTACTTGTAGTTTTGCCAAAATTATATTGTAATCAATAACATTTTTTGAGAACAGTTATTAGGGGCTAGAACTGCAGTAACGTTATATCATCAGGAAGTGCTTAAAGAGTTGAAATCTTTCGAATTTTTCAGGTATGGAAAATATATTTTTTAAATTCGAATTTTATATATCATCTCCTGACGAGGTCTTAAAGAAATTATAACTTTATACCCTATAATTTTAAAAATATAACGTCATAACTTCCATATTATACAACCAGAATTGCAGTCAAGATAAAGAAGCTTCAGTGTATAGGTTCTTATATAATGTTAACTGCAGTTCTACTTGTATTCTATTGCAGATAAATATCATACTTGAAGTTACAGTACATATTTATACTGTTCTATATACTTTCCTATATATTCTTCTATGCGCTTTCGTATGTACTGTACAGTACAATCACTTAAAAGGTTAGAGATATCTTTTCTATTTACAGTGATGCCTTTCTTAGAAAGATACGCGCGTAAGTGGACAGCTATCTCCTATAAGAATATGAAGCCGCAATTTTAATATTATTAATTTAAAATTTATAAAATTAACTTTCTATCCACATGATAAACCTTCAGATAAATATTCAAATTTAGTGAATATATACGTGTATAAAACACAAAACAGTATACATCGCATATTATTATTTTTGTGTAACTCTTAGTTTGTGGGAAACAATGCTTTTAAATGCAATAGAGGTTACAATATCTGCAATGCATTGTAACTGCATAACAGCGCACACGAAGCGGATCATCAATCGAAAAGAGGGTCAAAAGACCGTCAGTCTGTCTCCACGTCTCCTCCTCCTCCACCTCCTCTTCATACACAGACGATGTTAGCATCCAAATGCCCTCTCCAGCTGTCCAAGTGACTTTTATAGTCGTCCTCCTTCGTCTCTCCTTGATCCTATGCCACGAAGATCCTTGTTACGACGAAAATGGGCAACCTAAGTATTGTTTCCCCCCATTTACTAACGTTGCCTCCAATGTTTTAGTGGAAGCTACTAATACTTGCGGTGTCAAAGAACCGATAGAATATTGCCTTCATGTGGTCGAAGAGTGCAGGAAGTGCGACGCGCACGTGCCACGTCTGTCTCATCCACCTTCCTACATCACGGATAGTCACGATAAGGGTAAACCTACTTGGTGGCAGAGCGAAACTATGAACGAAGGGGTGCAGTTTCCAAATCAGGTTAACATTACTTTGCATCTAGGTAGGTTCTAAAGTAAAATTAAGCTTAATTAGTAATGTTTCGTTGTAGAAAAACGTGTTTTATGTATAAAACTACGTTTAAATGCATAATTAATTTCTTCTGCTTAAGAAATTATTTTAAAATTTAATTAACTTTAAAAAAATTATTCAGTTTTGGAGCCCTTAAAGCGGTCTTCTTGGCATTGTTACCGATCTTGCAGAGAGGTTATCTCTCTCAAATCTGCAGTTTTAATATTTAAATATTTATAGTATGAATAATTTTTTAAAAATTGAGAATTAATTAACTTAAATTATACTTTAATTATTTTTCTTATAAAATTTTGATAAATTAGGTTTATATTTAGAAATATTAACCTTTAAGTAACCTCAGGAAGAGTTGTATTTGAATAAAATTAATTAAAATGGTGGTTTTCGTGTAAGATTTTCAACGAATGGAAGCCTTAAAACATTCGATGTCATAATTTGTGTACTAATTTTAATTTATAGAGTCTGTCAGTCACGCTGTATATTTTGAAAAGGGTTCATTCGATTCAATTGTGCCACCGTTCGGTTTGAACAAGACTTCTAATTTAAATAAAGCAAAATTTACATTTAAACACCTTAATTTTTAATACAAAATGTTTTAAAAGATGTGATTTAGTATCAGAAAATTCAGAAATTTTAAATTAAATAGTCCCAAAGGAAAATTTAAAGTTTAAGAGAATGATTATCCTCGATGATAATATAGAAAGAATCGTTTATAGTTAATATAAATGCTGAAAAAATAATAAATTTTTAATAGATTTTGATTATTTTATTTATACTTTTATAAATTTATTATATTTTATAACTCTTATAAATTAATGGATTATAAGGTATTTAACTTAGTTTTGACTTACATAATTCAATAGCCAATATGCTAGGAAGTTCCTACAATTTAACCTTAATTACAGTTTAAACTTAAAGTTCATTAAAGAATTATTCAAATTAGAATTAGAATTTTATTTTTTAAATCTAGCTTTTATTTTCAATTTTATAAATCTTGATCTTCAGTTGATAAATAAATCGTCCTATGATACACTAGAATGCTACGATAAAATGATAAATTCATGGCATCTTTCAATGGAAAGCTGCTATGCAGCTGAGAAATAAATGCCCAATAATTGCTATTTCTGATACTGATAAATGAATCTTTTGTGACTATTATACAAAATTGAGGTTTTAAGTGTAAAGGCTCACTCTTTTACGGCCTCAAACACTCATAAATATATACTTAGCCTATTGACATCTGGAAGCCAGTGCTAGTGGTATTCGTAGATCTTGTACTGTAGGTGTATCGTGTGATACTGCTTACAGATGAGGCCTTTCAGGCCCACTTTCGTCTAAAGCCTCCTACAACCTAAAAGTTTATTGCGTTTTGCTTACCCCATATTTTCCGTGTTATAATTATAAAATGGCTGTACGAGGTAGGACTTAGGATCAACTAAAATGATTAATTAATTAATAAAATATTTTTTGTAAATAATTAACTACATTTTAATTGTTTTTTCCTGTATTTTAGGGAAAACTTTCATCATTTCTCACATCGCTATCGAGTTCTACTCCAGTCGACCGGAAAGTTTCGCCATCTATCGAAGAGAATCGGAGTCGAGTACATGGTCACCTTATCAATATTTTAGTTCGTCGTGTCTAGAGACTTACGGCATATCGAATAGCACTTGGTTAACAGAATATAACCAAACTAAACCCCTGTGTTCGTCTGAGTATAGCGACATTTCTCCCTTAACCGGGGGTATCGTCATCTTTAGTACATTAGCGAGGAGACAGAGGATTTACCAGTTTCAAAACAGCACGGAGTTACAGGTAGGTCCGTTTCTAAAACCTGTTTTAGCGCGGGATTTAACTGACAGTTCGTTACAGACGGGTTTTATTTAATAGGAGTGGGTTAAAGCGAAGGATATTAGACTGACACTCGACAGATTGAATACGTTTAGGGACGAAATTTATGGAGCGCCCCACGTTTTGAAGTCGTATTACTACGCCATATCCGATTTAACTATAGGTGGAATGTGAGTATAAGTACAAATTTATTCTTTTTAAAATAACAAAAATTTATTACATATTTAAATATGGTAAAAATGTTTTTCGCACTCTTTCCAAATAAAAAAGACGTAATTTTGTAGTAAAATTGAATGAACGAGTTCTATTTAATTATATATAAAAATTTCACAATTTTTTTGGGTTCAGTTGAAAACAAAGGATAGAGAAGGCCTATATTTCCAATCACTCCGACGTAAAACTTTATATATATTTATCACCAACGAAGGAAAATTCTCCGTAAAATAGGAAGCTGGATTGTTCAGGATGGTTCGAACTTCGTCTGATCTGTAAAATACAAGTGCTTTTGCTTACTTTAATACGCAGATTAGTTAATTTTCGTATAAAAATGTACTCTTACAGTAAATTATGAGGTTTAACACAGTTCGATATGAGTCGAAGAAGATTCGACGTTTTTTCAAAATGCTGACCTGAGTAGGTATCTTGTGAGATCTGGGGATGAATTTGAAAAGTTCAACGTATATAAATTAAATAAATTTTGATTTACGGTTTAAATTCAATTATAGAATTCGCTATTACCCAGTTTTCAAAGCGAGTAAACTCTGTTCTTCCTTCGATTTCTTTCCAGCACCTGTCAGAAACTGCGATTAGTAGATACTTCGAGATGCATTGGTCTTGTCAGAACAGTGTATACTTTTTATGCCAGTTTGATGTAATTCTCCTCCTCTATCTACGCCCTTCAGTTCGTGGTTGGGAGGCAGCGCGTTACTTTCCTACCATTCTTTCCCTAGCCAACTGCTTGATCACATAATATTTTTTAGCCTGTCCAACTATTCCTGATTTTTCCTTAACTTACCTTCAAGAAGTGTAATATATCAGTCCGAATATCTCAAAAGGTATCACCCTTTTTAATTGTTCCCATCGAGCTTTGTTTTTATTAGGGGGACGAGAAAAATGGCATCGAAGTAACGTAAAGGTGTATACCATTCTGATAAAACCGGTGCAAATTAAATGCGAACACGGTACAGTACGTATGACATACTTTGAATCCATTTCGGGTTGATTGGCTACGGCTATCAGAAAGTCCAGTTTCTTTTGAGAACACCAAAAGTAAGGATGGCTGCAAAAGTTTTGATTTAAGATTAAGCCAAGTAAAACGTCGCAGTATATACAAAGCAAATCATTAGTGCTTAACATCACCTAAACTTTGTTATAATTCCTTTCTTACTTTATAAAATAGAAGTTTTTTAAACTCACTTTAAGACCATGCATGCCGTAGGTCTGGTGGTCGGTTCGTAAGATATTATCCAAGCCACCAAATCATTTAATTCTGGACCAAGATATCGGAATATGGGATTACCTTCACCTATTTTCACTTGACATTCGATATCATTGGAACCGAAAGGATGTAGGCCAGTAAAAATAAAGTATGTTAGCATTCCAGCAACCTGTAAATACACTAAAATGTAGTGAAGTTTACGCATAGTTTAATGGAAACATCAATTATTTTATACTTGTATATCGGAAGCGGCCGTAAAGGCAGATTTGGCCACCGATGTACTTATAGCCGTAACGCATTCCTGACATCTCCAGCTGTAAACTGATGACATAAAGTTATCATTACATTTCCATTGGTTCCTGTCGACAAGCATACTTACCAGATACTTCATTAGGAGAAGAATAGGTTAAAATTCCGCAGAGAGGTGGCCACACGTCTAACAGACCGAAATCACTCAAAAGCAGGTTGCCATTCATGCCTATTTGGACATTGTTTGGCTGTACGAAAGAATAATTACGTCTGTTAACGCGTAACAAAACATCATAAGTACGTTAGGAACGAAACCTTACTTTTAATCGACCGTGCAGAATCGACTGGCTATGCAAATACTCAAGACCTTCGAAAAGTTGATGGACCAACTTCTTTCCAACGATTGGTAATAAATTATTCGTTTGTACGAGTGGTAGATATTCTTGTAGACTGTATTCGCACAGTTTCGTGATCGTGTATACTGGCCCGCATGAATAATTATAGCACACCTCCTATAAGATTTAAACATAAAATTTAAGGTATACTTATGTAAACATAGTAAGCATTGACCCTCCTTTTTTGCAAATCTCGACGTTTTGAGACCCCGAACCCAAACAATAAAGAAAAAAATTCTAGCAGCAAGAGTTGAGTTGCGTAACTTTCCCGGCTGTTATAAGTTTTTTATTTAAAAAAGTTGGCGGTTATTTGCCAAACATTGATGAGTGATGAAGGTATGTTTGTCTAAAGATAACGCCTTATTAAAGAAGTTAAATATGGATAAACTATTTGAATTTTTAAACCATTCTAATTTTACCGTTTTCTGTTATAGTTAGGCCTATATAGACTCATTTGTCTATACATCAAAAAACGTTTTATATTTATTTAATCAAAACTTATTATTTAAAAAAATAACGATATATTTATATATCGAAAGCTGAACTATGTTACACCAAACACATCTTAACTGAGGTTAAGGTTGAAAGTATGGCCTATATTTTAATTCACTTACAAGTATAGGGAGTATATTCTTATGATGAATCACATTGGACGTTAAGCGAAGCATGTTCTGTGCCGTTGTTTTGCAGGAAGTGTTGGAATATATTTTCTTAATTACAACCTCCTCTCGATTATTATAAAAGCCGAGGTAAGTAGAAGTTTTTCTGAAAATACGAAATGTGAAATCAATTAAGAAATGATAACGATGAAATTAAAACGAACTTATAGGACAGTAAATAGCGAGTAAAAAGTGAGCAGGTGAGAGCAAAACCGAGGAAAATGAGTAAACGTAAGCAGAAATAAGTAAAAATTGAGCAGAATTGAGTAATTATTGAACAAAAGTGTGTAAATAGTCAGCAAAATATAAGTAAATAGTGAACTAAAGTGTGTAAATAGTGAGAAAACCGAACTGATTACCCTTGGCGTAGAGTCCATTCCTTCCGTTCTACATAGAAAGCAGATTTGACAAAACACCTTTGATTCTCAGGTTCTGCTAGGAGTTTACAAAGAAGAGGTTTCCATCTTTGGGATTGCGGTCGCCATTCTGCGAAGATTTCTTCCCCCGATTTCGATGCGACGTTTATCCCAGTATCCAACGAATTTCTACACTTCCTCATCAACATCCTCATCAAGTTTGTTAAAACTTCCGACAGTAGCTGTACGAATCGTTCCGATTCGGGATCTTCCGTGTCGTCATTCGTTGTAATTGCAACTCGATCTGCTGAAGTTTCGGAACCACCTTCGGGATCGGCCCTATCTTCTGTAAAGTGACAATTAGACGAGGGAAGGTCGGAGAACGTAATGCTGGCAGCTTCCAGATTAGGCGAAGAAGTATCCTTGTGAAGATCCCATAAATGGCAGGAAGAATCATTGGCGACGTTTGATGCGTTCGTAAATATCCTAGTCGAGATGAAATCACCCCGTGTGCCATCCAATTTTTCTAACGGCTACCAGAAAGTTAACACCGTAAATTAGCAAAATATATGGTTTTTCCAACTTAATACGATATTATTGATATCGAAAGCCAGGAATTTAAATATACGGGGTGATCGAAAGTCGATTAACCATTTTACAGACTAAAGTACTGTCTTGTTCAGACACTTCATTACTTACTAAATTTGCAAAAATTGTTCGAAGTCAGCTGTTCTTTTTTCAATACTCAAAATACACTTTAAAACATTTTAAAAAATTGCCGAGTAACCTGCAAAAAAATATGGTTAACCGACTTCGGGGCGGCCTGTATATACAAACTTACTTTGTCTAATGGTTTATGGCACCCTGATGATAATAAAATCGAGGGAAAATCTTTAGAATATTCGTCTAGTTCTAGATCTATCGACTTATTTAGATTTTTCTTAACAGCACTGGCATAAGTTCCGGGGTGTCGTTTACAACCACCAGAACGACTAGATTCCGATTCGATAAACTGATTGCGTGGTCCTTCCCAGTAATTAATATTAAGTGACCAGTCGTCTTCTTTGATTCGCGATCCGTGCTTTTGAGAGCAAGTGTTGACGGACTTCGCACCATTTTTATTTTTGTCTGTTTTTGATGTCGATGACTTGTTTTTTCTTTCGGGAGGGCTTTTACCCTTTTTCTTACGTACTGCCAATTCGAAATTGTCACCCTTGCTTTCTCGTGTCCGAGTGCAAGGATCTAAATTACGCTTTGTTAAGGGATCGTAAATCGTTCCCGTTTCCTCGTTCTTCTCACTTTCTTTAAGTTTAACGTATCTGTTACTATTAACGAATAGTTTCGTCCTCATTTTCTTTATCTTCTGATTATTCGTTTTTTCTGTTTTCGAACCTTTCGCTATCATTAAATTTGTGATTAAGTCACCACTTTTAACGCAGATTTTCTGGTACGTGTCCTTAAATCTCTCCCATATCACCGATACTTTAACTTGCTCCTCCTCTTGCCAGTAGTTTAGGATGCAAAGATGGGTACTAAATTCTGTTATATAGGGGGTCAGAAACGTAAAATTCTTCTCTAACCATTTCCTACCGGCTTCGACTTCTGCCACCGCTTGAATTGGTAACAGAGCGGCGCATCTCAATTGAAACTGATCTTCCTCTTTATAAATCTTCGCCACCTTTAATATTAGTTCTGGAGCATTTGCTTCTACGAAATCTTCAACCAATTCTTCAACGATGTACTTACTATAATCGGCTTTATCGTATATCAAGCAAGCTGAAAGATGGAACAAGGTCCATAGTAAGTCAGCATCTTTTACATTTCTCTCGGCACATTCTACCAGGTTGGCAAAGATGCCATTCGTATGAAGAAGTGTAAATCCTTTCTTCATTTTGCGACGTATATGCAATAGAACTGGGAATAACATATCCTTAAGGAATGAAGAGGTGGCTGCTGGACAAGTCAGTAATTCGATCCTCCTCTGTACAATTAGGAAACGTTTTATGTATGAAAATACAATATTTCTGTAGAATTTAACGAAAATTTACCTTGACGAAGGTATTTTTGAAGGAGTAATCCATTTTCTGATATAAGCAACACGCTATTTCGGGGTGCTGGTGGAATACGGCGTAACATAACGCTGTAGCTCCTTTCTGTAAAGCATATAAAAACTAAGGCTGGGCTTCGTTTATCAAATTTAATCTTATCTGCTCTATTCGAGAGCTCAAACTATTACTTTCAAAATGTTTGGCTCTTCATCAGATAACTGGATGTAGTGTACAGCATTGTACAGTACAGTACAATGCTGTACAGCACACCTGTGACCAGCCAAAATGCTCGAACGTGCTTGATTGTAACTGAGCTCTCCAATGAACAAGAGTACTATTAAACATATATACAGTACTCTGTAAAAGTTCTTTGTTAACATTAGGGTTTACCTGATCTTCAAGCAGCAAATTCGCACCACGACAGAGGAGTATTTCGACTATTTGCATATGACCTTGCGCAGTTGCTATCATCAAGGCCGTTTTCCCATTCTGTAAATGGAGTTAATTCAATAAAATCAAAGCTAAAAATTGTATATAAACAGCAAAAGTACATTAAAAAACCTACCAAATTCTGATGGTTTATATTAATGTCATGGCGCGAGAACATTGAAGTTACTCCAGCTTCCCAACCCTTATCGGCTGCTAGTACTAGAAGGGTATTTCTGTGCTGAAACGAAGACGTATTTTAAACCATATTTTAATTTTTTATAAGCCTCTTTTATATTTAAAATGTTACTTTATCCACGTGATTCTGATCGCATCCTCCCGATTTCTCTAAAAATCTCCAGAGAAGATCGAACGAGCCGATAGAGTTGATGATCGACGTCGTCAAGACATCGGTGCCTTGACGACGTCGAGACTCAGAGATTAAATACTCAATAAACAGTGCCTAAAGGTGAGGAAAACTTACACGAACCTTTCTCAGAACGGTTGGATCGGCTCCTGCCTCCAGAAATTTTTTAATTAAATGCACGTGACCCCGTTCGACTGCCATGATAAGTGGAGTAGTGCCATCCTAAATATAACAATATAATGGGCATTTAACCAAGAATAAATTGATAAAAATACATTTTAAATTGTAAGCTCTCACCGCTATTTGCACGTTGATACTGTCACCGGCATCTAACAAGAGATCAATGGCTTTCTCGTCACCTAAGTACACGGCTTTCACTATAGAAGGATACTTTTTCTAAAGCAAAAAAATTGGATTTTGGAATTAATTCAAATTTTTTAAAATTAATTCGGAATTTAATTTTCATTTATACGTTTGAATATTATTTAAAATTCTGTAAACGAATCAAATTTAGTATTTAGCTATTTAAAATTAAATAAGTATTTCAAACGAATTTATATAGGACTATATGTGATGCAGTTTTAGTTTCAGGATTTTAACATTGAACAGAAACGTACTCGGCAAAATAATTATTCAAGTAACAAACACCTTATTTTTTGCCAAGGGAGTTTTATTAAAAAAACTAACGTTTTCGATCTACTCCATAGATCAGGATTTTATACAGTCGAGCTTTCAACAGCGGACATTTTTTTCGGGAATTTTTTAAAACAAAAATGCATGGAAAATAACTTGCAAATAACGAGCTACTTTTTATGTTTAATCTGTTGTGTCGGAAGTTTGACTGTATTTAATTCATAGAACGAATTCTCCTCCTCCTCCTCCTCCTTTCTTCTCTCTGTCCTCTCTCTCAATTTCTTCCTTTTCCATCTCTCCTCATTCTTCTCTTTATTTTTCTCCCTATATATTTTACGTCTTTTCATTTCTTTTCATCAGACAAACGAGAGGGGAGGAGGAGGAGGAGGAGGAAAGAATTTATTTTGTTTTGTTTTACTTTAACAGTTTACCCAAGCAAAAGATGGAGAAAGGAACTTTTTTGTGAGGTTAAATTTGAATTATTTTTACTTAATTTTTACAAATTTTATACATGTTCTATCAATATATTTCGTGTTAATTAAAGAAAGCACAAAAGACCAGAGTTAAAATTAGGCAACACTTAGCTTGGTTGTGACTTCCCAAATTTTTCAAAGCCTGTTTCTTATCTGGAATATGTCCACTCAATTCTACAGAACAAAATGATAATGCAAGTTTCATTTTTGTGGATTTTAAGACGTTAGAAACAGTCTTATATAGAATACATAGCTATATAACGAGGTCTTGAGACTGTTCGTCGAATCTTTAAAAGTTTAGAAGGCTTCTAATAATAAAATGGAGCTTTAGAGTCTTGGAAAATAAGCAAAATTACACATCAAACTACGTTGAAATCCTATCAATTATGGAATTTTATGACTGTCGTAATGAGTAGAAGGCTTGCAAATAATATTTAACTCTAGAATCGCACATTAAATTACCGGCTGCTTAGATTTCTCGTGTTAAAATTATAAATATTTGCATTATCACCGTATAAATTAATTAACGAATAACTCGTTAAAATATTTATGAAGTTACTTTAATTTATTATTAAAATATTATTTTTAGAATAATTAGGCAAAATATCTTTTCAGAATTTATGCCTAAAATAGGTTAAAATCTAAATATTAATCCTCTCGCAAGTAAATTCACAGAGTTTTCTCTTACCAGCTCCTTTAGATTTTCTTTAATTTCGGGTGAGACGTGATTTATTAGATTTGAAAGATAATTTTCCGCCTTTTTTCGTTTATGTTTCGAAACTTTATCTTCGACTGTCGACATTTCGTCGTTGAGATTCCTTTTATATAAATTATTTGGAAGAAATTAAACTAATAAAATGGTTTCTTCAATTAGAATCTAACGGTTTTTAAAATTTAAAAATCGAACCGTCATTTTCAGAACTCTTATATCATCTGTCATTCGCTAGATGAATTTTTTGAACGAATAAATTAACCAATAGAATTTTGCTTACTAAAATAAATTAATATAAATATATTTTTGTATAAACTTTATTAATTTTACTGTATTATTATTTTTTCACCTTTATCAGATGCGAATGTAACGGGCACGCGAGTCAATGCTTGCCTAAGGCATTGCCTGGTGGAATTCAAGTACTGGAATGCCAGTGCCAACATTTCACTACGGGACCCGACTGTAACGAATGCTTACCGTCTCATAATGATGTACAGTGGGAGAAAGCAACTGTAGATAAGGCTTTTCAATGCCAAGGTAAACTTCTTTCTTTTTCTTCTACACAAAATCGATGTAAAAATCTAGTTTACAGGACGATTTACGCTTATTATTAAACGTGTTAGATGTAAGTTCTTACGTCACGAATCTTTATCCCCGTTCCCGTGTACGCTTTCCACCAATGGCAACTTGCAAAACAAAAAACGAGTAGGGAGGGAAGAGTCCCAGTTCAGGAAGTAGGTTGGTTACTACTGTACTTGTAAAAGTCGGACACCTGTTACAAACTTTCCCTCTTCTGCTGTCATTCTCGCGGATGTTGATCTCGGCAATCACTTCCGAGCATCGATTTATGTATAAAACGATAAATATATCCTGGTGTTTAACGCTTTTTCGTTATGTTTCGCCGTTATCTTAAGTGTTCTACGTATTTCTTGTATGTCATTGTGCCAATTTTGTCAATCGATGCGGCTTCGCCCCCTTATCAACACCAACAAAGGCTGGAGGGTAGAGGTAAGATAATAGAAAATACTTTTTTGACATGGTAAGCGATTATAAATTCGTAAAAATGGACTTTTTTTTATACGTTAAAAGGTGTAGATTTTATACGCTGACACTCCCATAAGGTGATTAACAACTTGTAGGATGTATACATTAATATTTATGCCTCGTTAGCGAAAGTATGATCTGGTTTATTGTGTATTTACATTTAAGTAAACTTTCTCTTGTCGTTAATTAACTATTTTTTGGATGCGTGTAGGGGAATTAGGACCGCTTTAACATTTGAAAAATTAGTCAATATGGGTGCCGATTTTGTTCGGGGTTGATTTTGTCTTCGCTGTTTTACAACAGATGTCAATTTTTGTTATGTTTAAGCGTGGGACGATAGGCGGAATAAAGGTGGGNGCCAGAGCGGGAGCCGAAGATGTTATTATAGAAGGTGGAGGGTTGAAGATCTCGTCACCCATCGTAGGCCAAGGAAATCCGATGCCCGAAGCGCGGAGTAGTCAAAAATATAAATTTCGTTTGCACGAACACCCCTCCTTCGGATGGCAGCCTAGACTAAAGGGGAATTAGGACCGCTTTAACATTTGAAAAATTAGTCAATATGGGTGCCAATTTTGTTCGGGGTTGATTTTGTCTTCGCTGTTTTACAACAGATGTCAATTTTTGTTATGTTTAAGCGTGGGACGATAGGCGGAATAAAGGTGGGAGCAGGTAACTTTAACTGCTGTGTAAGGATGAAATGTAACCAGTAATTTCTATACAGAACTTGCCACTACGGGCTACATTAATTTATCTCTAATTAATTTAGCTATACAGATAAATTGATTCAATTAAATTTTAAGGCAATTCTATGTGAAAATCCCTCGTTTACACTGCTTAAACATTCGTTAAAGGTATAAGAAAACGATAAAGGTGATAGAATTTGTGTTATTGATGATAAATACTCATTATAATAAAGAACCTTATTAAGATATTGATTCTTTTATATGCTGTTATCAATCTATAAACTACAGTGGGTACTACAGTACACAGTACTGCTGTACTATACGGTAATACTATAGTGTTGTGTAGTACGAAAACTAACAACTAATACTATACTACAGTATAGTTAAACTGTACTGTAGTATAGTATAGCACGAATATAAGCTGTGGATAGATATGGTAGCTATTCGCCTAGTATATTCTAAACTATTGAATAGTTAATTTAACACAAGATGGCGGCCTAACCTTCCACCTTTAGTGCCAATTATGTATCAATAATATTTTTATAATTAATTAGCCTTATTAAAATCCGTCGTATTGTCTGTTTAATCAGATTTTGTTTGTTTTCCCCTTCTCCTTTCTTCCTTCAGAATGTAACTGTAATAGCCGATCCGAAAAATGCTACTTCGATATGGAATTATGGGAGAGAACGGGGCACGGAGGTCATTGTGTAGAATGCAGAGATTACACAGACGGCCCCCACTGCGAAAACTGCAAGCCAAACCATTTTCGAAGAAGAGATGGAAGATGCGCACCCTGTAATTGCGATCCTTTAGGTAGGCTAATACTAAAACGAACAATTTTCGGTATAAATTTATCAGAATTTTATTAATTATGGATGATTTTTTCCCCAGGATCATACTCTCTTCAGTGCGATAATGAAGGAAAATGCCAATGCAAACCAGGCGTAGAAGGAAGGAGATGCCAACGTTGCTCTTCTAATTATTTCGGTTTGTCTCCTCACGGTTGCAGGTAGATTTTCATTATTATTACTTTCCCGGCTCTGTTAGCAGATGGAAAGTATGGCGATCGATCGAAAAATGACCCCCCGAAAATTTTTACATTTTTGGACTCGGGACCTCCTAAAATAGGTTAAAATCTAAATATTAATCCTCTCGCAAGTAAATTCACAGAGTTTTCTCTTACCAGCTCCTTTAGATTTTCTTTAATTTCGGGTGAGACGTGATTTATTAGATTTGAAAGATAATTTTCCGCCTTTTTTCGTTTNCGATCGAAAATGGACCCCCCGAAAATTTTTACATTTTTGGACTCGGGACCTTGAAATGTCTAGAAATGCAAAAAACGTCGTTTTTTTCTATGTATGTTTATGTGTGTATGGGGGGCATGATTTTGTTCACCCTCTTTAAAGCTTAATAACTTTGTGCTTTTGTCGAAAATTTCTGAAATTTTGCACGGAGGTTTGTGTATCAGGGGGATCGATGCTATTAAATTTTGATGACTGAAGGTCGAAAGGGTTGGGAGATAACGGGGGTCGTGTGTATCTGGAATACAGTCGGACTTAATGACGTTTTTACTTGTTATTAGCATTTACAATTTTTTATAAAACCCATTCCTACTTACCCGCCAAAACTTTGTTTTGCCTTTTTATACTAATTAAAAATATAAAGTTTTTAAAATAAAATATCGGAACAGATGGCGCCACCAAATGTTGCTGGGAAAGTTAAGCAACTCGTTGCTAGATTTATTTAGAACGTTTACGGTATAATTGTTTAATTAATTAATTAATTATTTACAGTTCTTGTGACTGTAATTCCGCTGGAATAATCAAAGAAATTCCCATATGCGAGCTTACCACTGGCAGTTGTAGATGTAAAGAATACGTAGAAGGACATAAATGTGACAGGTGAATAATTAGAGGATTTTAAAATTAAATCTTAACGAATATTAACGGAAATTTATAAATCTTAGATGTAGAGAGGGATACTTTGATATGCAAGAAGAGAATGAATTCGGATGTGTTTCTTGTTTCTGTTATGGCCATTCGAATAAATGCAGGAGTACTCCTGGATACTACCAAGTTATTATTGATACAAGCTTTAATAATGGTAATTATCGATTCTTTAATGACTTTTCTTGAACTGTTTAACTTAACATTACGCTGTCTTCTAGATAAGGAAGACTGGAGAGGTGAAGATCACGGAGTACGTGTACCTGTGTATTATGACCCTGATCTTCAGGTGTTACAACTCAGGTCCACGAACAGTCACACCATGTATTTTTCTGCACCAGGTAATTTAGGCCATTTAAATTGAAACATTTCAAATTTATGCGGTTATCGACACGTTGTTCCTCGTTTAGTCTGTTATTTGGGTGATCAACGAGCATCCTATAATCAATATCTATCGTTCGAACTTCGGTTCAGTGGAGAAGGAGCCAGAGCGGGAGCCGAAGATGTTATTATAGAAGGTGGAGGGTTGAAGATCTCGTCACCCATCGTAGGCCAAGGAAATCCGATGCCCGAAGCGCGGAGTAGTCAAAAATATAAATTTCGTTTGCACGAACACCCCTCCTTCGGATGGCAGCCTAGACTAAGATTTCACGACTTTATGAGGGTTTTATCCAATGTGACGGCTATCAAAATACGTGGAATCTATACCCCAGGAAGTGAGTAGGTTCTTTATTAATCGGAAATTCGTGACTTTCAATTAATTCTGTTTGTAACCCCCTCCCCGAAGCCATCGGATATCTGGATAACGTGAGATTGGATTCTGCTCGTCAAACGCCCGGAAGGTTAGAAGCCACCTGGATCGAAACTTGCCATTGTCCTCCTAGTCATACCGGACAGTTTTGTGAGAAGTGTGCCCCCGGGTACACTAGAAATCCACCCGGTGGTACAGTTTTTGATACCTGTGTGCCCTGCAGTTGCCGCGGACACGGCGATATTTGTGATCCGGAAACAGGTGAAACTAACGTGAAGTCATTTATTATATTCGCTCGGAATCGACATACAATATTATTCTTGCAGGTGCCTGCTTGTGTAAGCACAATACAGTGGGGGAGAGATGCGACAGGTGCGCTCCAGGTTACTATGGGCTAGTGAGAGGTGCTCCCGGAGACTGTCGACCTTGCCCTTGTCCGAATCAAGGAGCTTGTGTGGTCCTTCCAGACGGACGGATAGCCTGTAGAGAATGCGAGATAGGTCATACGGGTAAGTAAATATGTGTAAAGCTTAAAATAACAATTGTTCGTTGGTACTTTTCCTGCTTAAGTCACAGGTGTGAGAAAATATTAAACACTACAAATTGCGCGAAAATGTTTACAGAAAATTCTAATTTTAATATCAAAGATTATTTCTGTTGATAATAAAATATAAATTAACAGCATTCAAAATATTCAAGATAATTATCATTACTTTAATTGAAATGCACACGTATTGTACTGATGCACATACCAAAATAAAAAAAAAAAACTTTTTTTGGTTTAACAGATGATACAAAGACAATATTGACTTTAAAAACAAATATATTTACAGTTTTGTTTTTAAAAAGACAAGTTTTTACTCCTATTCATTATGTCACTGATAAACACTATCAAGTATTGTTTATATTATTTTATAATATATAATATAAACTATTATGTAGCTAGATATAAATAAAATTTGGAACTACAGCAATCAATGCGTTTCGTACTTCTGTACTGTACATTGTAAATTTTTATATTTATCCACCCATAATGGGCAGCCCAATAGGACAGAAATGAAGTATTTTCTTTCCCTATAAATATCTTTTTAGTTCATTATTTTCATCTTTATTGATTGTTATTAAGGGAGTTAGATTGGTGTAACACTTAGTTTCCTAAAAACATTTTAATGATTTTTTATTCCAGAAATTTTGAAAATAATTATTTCAATTTTACATTTATTTACAAAAGTTGTTTACACGTCTTTCATTTATGCAGATAAAAGTTATGAACACATTGTACTCTCAATAAATAAATACACTCTTAATAAAACTTAAACATTTAGTTTTAAGCCATTATTAATCAACTGAATTAATGTATCTTAATTTCTGAAGTAGTACAAACTTAAAAATAAATTAATAATGACGTCAAAAATAATTAAAGATAAGATCTCATGATCTTCAGCACCAAGAATGCAAAAATTCTTTTTAAGGGAAGAGAATTTTTGGTCACTGAAATCAGTGAAATCGGATTATTTATCACCAATATGTCATTCATTATCTCCAATATAAAATCTAGGATAAAATGCGAATATTAATACTGTATATATAACTACTTTTGATGACATGGCATTGATTTTTGAAGAATTTTACCCGTCTCGTCGAAATAATAATAATTATTGATAGTAATTAAACAAATAAAATTCACTTAAATACACTAAATTTGTCACACACACTAGATGACCGAAAACCACTGCAATTCACTAGTTTTTGATCACGTTCACCTGTTATGGTTGAAAGCAAGTCGCGAGTCAGACACAACAAAGTAAGCAATTAGGTTTTTGGCTGGTTTACTATATATGTGACACGAAATAGCCAATAATTTATTTAAGCATAAAATAAATCACCGGTTAGCGGGGAAACTCGTGACACTCCTAGAGTTTCTTGCGACACCCCGGAGCGTCGTGAGAGCCAAGTTAAAAACCACTGCACTAAATACATCAGCAAATGCGCTATATATATATATATATATACATATATATGCTCTTAAATTGCTTTCAACGATAGGCAAGTGAGATTTGCCTTATCTATAATTCAACTGATTAATAATTGTAAATTCTCGTATTTTATGAGAATTTACAATTATTAATCAGTTGAATTATAGGTAAGGCAAATCTCACTTGCCTATCGTTGAAAGCAATTTAAGAGCATGTCTTTATATGAAGTTTAAGTAAGTATATACATAATTTAATTTTATGTAATGCAGGACCAAAGTGCGAATTGTGCGTAGACGGATATTACGGAGATCCTAAAGGTAATTACGGCCCCCCTAGACCTTGCAGAAAATGCCAGTGCAATGATAATATTGATCCTAACGCCGTGGGAAATTGCAATTCGTAAGATCGCATAAATAAATAAATAAATAAATTTCTCACTTTCGATTAACTTTAATGTTTTAAAGCCTTTCGTCACGCGAAAGTTCACTTATATTCGTTATAAATTCAAGTATTTTTTTCGTGTAATTTCCCTTTCAGGACGACTGGAGAATGTCTGAAATGCATATATAACACAGCCGGACGAAATTGTGAAAAATGCAAGACTGGATATTACGGTAATCCCCTGGCTGTACCCCGAAGAGGATGCCAACGTGAGTCTTGAATATTTTATAAACCCTTTTCGACTCGTCTTCGAGCTATTATTAATTTTTGTCTCTGTGTTCTTTCAGCTTGTAACTGTTATCCTTTGGGTACGGTACAGCAGACCGGTGCTCCTAATTGTGACGTCTTAACCGGGCAGTGCAGGTGTCGAGCTAACGTGGTGGGACTAGGCTGCGACACCTGCGAGGTGGGATACTGGAATATAGGAAGTGGCACGGGCTGCGAGAAGTGCAGCTGCAACCCAATAGGGTCGTATAATCAGACTTGTGACGTCAGAACGGGGCAATGTCACTGTTTGCCAGACGTAACCGGCAAGCATTGCGACACATGTCGACCCTACTATTACGGGTTTTCTTCTTCGGGATGCAAACGTAATTATCATTATACGTATTATCATTAATGATAATTACGTTTAATTATCATTATTAATTTAATATACTTAAATAACGGTTTAAGTATATTAAATACGCATTAATTATGAACTTTAATCACTTTTTTAGCGTGTAATTGCGATCCCGTTGGATCAACTTCGCTGCAGTGTGATTCCGAGGGACAATGTCCATGTAGGCCTAACATGCAGGGTCGTCAATGTACTCATTGCCGTGATAATAAGAAGTTTCCGACGGAAACTATCTGCCTAGGTAGGCGATTACATCATATTTCATATTGTAATAAAATATTGATATTCTGTGTATTTAGTACTGAATGCCGGAGTTGTGATATGATTTGGTAGGTTCGTGTCTCAAATATGCATACACATCCATATACAGCTGGATCTGCAGATAAATATAATACTTCAAGGGGAAAATAAATAAAATTAAGTAAAGGAATTTCGACAAATTTCTACGTTTTAGTCCAAACTCACGTGTTATATTAGATTGTGTGATAGTACTATTGGTCAGATGACAGATCGAAATCGCCAAAATTGTTCGTAACTTGAAATTTATTCAACTTTTTTATAGTTTACCGCACATGTAGTAATCACGAGGTTTAATTCGAGACATTATTATGCTGAATTTGATCAATGGGAACTATTTTGTACGCCTTTTTTAAAATATATAGATGAGTCACATAAGGCTACAGATTTTACCTTTTCTTCTACTCATAGAGAAGTTTTAAATTTTTATTATATTTTCCCTTATCTGTTATATATTTGGCGTATTCATGATGCCCTTTCTACAAGTTTTGTTAACTCAAAAGCAATAAATTAATTCATTAATTTCTACAGCTTTTTTCTTTAAAGGTTTCGAAGCTTTTCTTTAAAAATTTATTCGTTATATTTCCATATCATGTTGTAAGTTTTTATATAATTAACTTATTTGTTTTATATCAACTAAATGTTCATAATTGAATACAATAGCTGATAGTTTAGCTTCTTCCTCATCCTGACTTTATCCAAAAAATTAGGAGTTGGTAGCTTTAATGAGTCGTTGCCATCTCTGTTTTTTTCTTTACATCTTCATCTATCAACTGCTCTTTTATCGTATCGATTTGTATTTTATCTCTAAATTTCAATCTGTGTCTTTCTTTGTCCACTTAAACGTCTATCAGGAGGCAAAGGAAGTTTTTCTATCATTTCACGAGTGTACACATATAGTGCATGCTTGTTCCGGAGCAAAAATAACCGAAGGGGATCAAGTTAAACCGATTCAGCATAATATACAAATAATCTCTGACTGTAAAGAATAAACATAACCCTGTTAAAAACATATTCAAAACGTTATCGAGCCATTCGTCCACCGTCGTGTTTAAGATGTACAGATATCATTCACTATTCGGGGTACCGTCGATGAATAGGGGACCGAAGTATATTCTCGCACCAAATTTTACACCAGACGTTTAGGGTAGGAAAATACACTTGGTGTCGCGTGCATCGTGGAGCACGGTCTAATCAGTGGTGCACATTGTGACAGTTGTACAGTCTATTCCGGGAAAACAGTGGCTCGTCGGTCCACAAAATGTGCTAGTCGTTAAGATGTAAATTTAAAATCTTGTTGCACCACTCAAATCATAGTGCTGCATCCTCTGTATGTTATGTTGTGCTGGGTGCATGTCACAGCAACATAATATCCTGTGTATTAGTGTCCTCTGCAGTCCACAACCTAACCCGACAGATGCTGGAAAGATCTCTTTTGCCCTTGGTTAGATGTTTAAGTAAACACACTATATACGTGGTTTTTCACAAGTCACACGCAATAGGAGATTGTGCAGAAAAGCATCAGGGGCAAGTGTTTATAGTGTATTGGTTATACTATTGTCAATTGTCAAAGAGAAATGAATTGCTCAAAATTCATGTACCTGATGGAATCACTTTCATCTAATGTATGGCCCGGCTGCATAATTCTGTAACTCACAAAATACCTTGTTGTTGTGAGGATTGAACTTGCTCTAATTAATGCACGAAACATTACCGGTTTTTATAGATTATTGTTGTGGTTAATTTTATTTAAATAAAACTAAATATGACATTTAAACCGGTAATGTGTTGCGCCCTTGTTATAATCCGCATATCGAGTATTAAAAGAAAACACATTCAATCCTCACAACATGCCGATTTACATTAGTTGAAAGTGATTCCGCCACACATATGAATTTTTCCGCAGTCAATTTCCGTTTGACAGTATTTCAGACCCGAAATGATGCATCATGTAACCTGCATACTATACACTTGCCTGCAATCTCTTGACGCTTTTTCGCACAGTTTTCCAAGGCGCGTGGCTTACGAATCAACATAATAAATACTCTATTTAATTAATATATAATATTTATTCTAATAAACAAATAAAACAACTTAAAAAGAATCCATTTTAAAAAATTACAGTTTATGAGTACAGATTCGTGAGTAATTTTACAGATTGTCCAGCGTGTTACACATTAATCGAAGAGGAAACCGAAGAGGTGCAGAACAGATTGGGCGAGTTGGCACTTCTTA
This sequence comes from Centruroides sculpturatus, assembly GCF_000671375.1. Taxonomy (NCBI): domain Eukaryota; kingdom Metazoa; phylum Arthropoda; class Arachnida; order Scorpiones; family Buthidae; genus Centruroides; species Centruroides sculpturatus. Next base: position 117,626 of record NW_019385744.1, on the reverse strand, counting down.
TTGAAGAAATTCAAAACCACGACGAAGTAGTAACAGACGATTTCGAATTTCGAAGAAAACTGTTCGAAGTCAAAGATTCTCTGGACAAACTAGTGAAAGACGCATCGAAAGCTGCAGGTCGGTTATTAAAAATATTTCTTGCTCGCGCCAAAATTTCGAACTGGTTTAAATTAACTCTCTCTCTTTTTAGCTCAAGAGAGCCCATTGATAAAAGATCTAAAGGATCTAAGAGAGAAGATAGAAGCGGTTCAAAACACGGCAGGTAAAGTTTCGTCTCAGATACCAGATATACAAAAAGGCAGCGGAGAAGCAGATTCCAACATCACTCAAGCCGAAGATATTATTAATCAGATCGAAGAGAGTTTAAGGATCGCTCGAGATTATTTCGATAGTCGATGTCGCAAAGCGTTACAGGATGCGTTGGATCGGTCCGAAGAACACGACGAACAGTCCAAGAGGATGTCCGAAATTGCTAAAGAAGCCAGGGTATTGGCTGATAGGTAAGGAGTTTTATCATAACTTTAAGGAAAAAAAACGAGTCCAGGAAGCGTTTAAACACTACCCAGGAATAATGTGTAGTGTTTAGAATAGCGGTTCTTAACCAGTGGTACACGTATCCCTAGAGGTACACAAGGAGGATCGGTTAGTGCTGCAAGTCTATATACAGATGGTTCAGGTGGCAATCGAGTGAAAAAGGTTGAAAACTGCTGGTGAAAATCTGCATAATCTTACAGAATATATTACAAAAATACACAATAAACGTATAGTCTGTTATTCCTCGGTAATAATATTTAAAATTAAAATTACAACTTTAATTTATTTAATATTTTAAATTGATATATCATTAATATTAAGCAGAGCTCCCATACTAAGCAGACCGAGTTGCCTAATATGGTAGCTCTGTTTATAATATGAGAACTATATTAAAAATATTTTAAATACATGTAGTGTTTTTTATTTTTGCAAGAGTTTTGTGGACAGAGACACATTAAATTCACTCGTTCTCGTGATATTAGGTTTGCTTATTTCTGCAATTTTACCTGCAAATGTTTTATTCATTCTGAATACAGTAATGCATATAGATCTATATAACGATATAGGCCTACGTATAAACTTGGAAATGATGTATAGACATCCTTACTCTAATTAAAAACTTAAAGTAAATCAAACATTTTCTCTTCTTTGCTAACTACTGAGTATAGGATAAAGTCAGTGGCGCGTTATCCTATGAGCACAAAAGGCAATTGCCTTGGGCCCCAAACCAATCTTTTATAAGAAAATATTTCCCCCTAAATATTCCCTCGAAAAAAATGTCTTAAGTCAACACTGCACATGGGGCCCCTAATTCAAAATTGCCTGGACCCCACGAAGCTCTAATGCTCTACTGCAGCGCTGTCCAACTTATCATAGTCCGCGGGCCATATTTTTTTTATCAAACATTTCGGGGGCCAAGAAGGTTGATAAACCACACGACATTTGCATAGTGCTACGGTTCAGTAAGCACTAATTGGTCAGCGAGTCCGATGTTGACGCTATAAAAAGGCGACAGTTCGACACACCGGATATACGTCACTCTCGTCTAAGTTCG
>NW_019385744.1:57100-112380 GCF_000671375.1 Centruroides sculpturatus | reverse complement strand
ATTATATTTATACTAAAATAACTTCAAAAAATTATTTTATTCGAGGAATAAATGCTTTTTTTTTAAATTCTAAAACAAGATAAAGTAATTATAAAACTTCAACCCCTTTAAGCACTATACATTATTCAAATATGCATTTTCTTATCTGGAATTTTAAATTTTTGCATCATTCAATTTTATTGCTCTCATCATTAATGCATATTTTAATTCACAGAATTTTATTATTATTATTTTTTTCGTTAGTTTTTATACTGTAAAGTTAAAATTGTTCAAAAATTCTTTCTAAACCACTATTTTCTACGCTGTTTTGTTCGTATGCTGTTACTTTTTATTTTTTATGTTGAACGATTTTTGTTGTAACGCTTTAATTAATATAAAGCAATATTAATTAATATTATTAATTAATATTGCTTTCTGTGCTACGTTATTTTTCATGCAAACACTTTACTTTCTGTTATCACTCTATGTTGCATTTATTTCTACGCTAACACTTTCTATGATATCATTTTGTATGCTGCATTACTTTCTATGCTATCACTTTCTTTGCTGTCGTTTTCTATTCTACATTGTTTTCTATGCTATATAACTTTAATGCTACATTACTTTCTACTGTATACAACTTCTATGCTACATTCTTTTCACATTCTATACTAAATTCTTATCCTTATTACTATTTCTACGCTGCATTATTTTTCATGCTGTTGCTATCCATACCGTATTATATTTTCTCTATAAAAATAATAAAAAGATTGAGACGATATGATTTAACAAATTGTCCCTACCTGAAATTAAGTTTTGGGGATTTTTCATTGTCCAAAACAACGCGCTCGGAGTGAAGTAAACTCGCGAATATCTTTTGAATAACTTTCCGCGTTCATACGATTCATTCACTTTAAATACTTTAATTAAACTGAATGAATATAAAGCAATTAAACTTGAACTGCAAATTACTCTAATTTTCACTTCGTTACATACACACACACAGCACTTTCCTCTGTAAATTTTATACACTTACACCGGCGAAAAATCTAATTTTATGGGATAAAAACACAAAAAATTCCATTTCTTAATTCAATAAAAGCGTTAAACATTTATTTCTAATTTATATAAAGTCTAATTTGCTTAATTTATATAAAATTGGTGATGTTACTAATGCAATAATTTAAAAACAAATAAAATATTTTAGCTAATTTGTCTGAAAGTCATTTTGAAAAAAAAATTTTTTATTTTTATATTTAAAGAAAAAAAATAATAATTTTTCACTTTCAGAAATGTACAGAAATTATCTTGAAATCGATGCGATTTATCTGAAATTTATTATTTTAAATGAAATCGATCAGTAATCTGCATAGAAATTTATTAATTTACTTTTTCATATCGTAAAATTCATGTGTTCTCTTATCTGAATGAACAAATTTATCTTGAAATTTACAATTATTTCGAATGAAATCGACTAATTGTCTTGAAATTTTAACATATCTTAATTACTCGGTTTCAATTAAAATACTTGTAGTTATTAATTAAATTAAAATTTACATTTATCTACATTGAAATTAAGTAATTCGAATAGAATTTACAATTTATTACGTTTGGAATAACAATAATCTTATTCGAAATTCACAAACTAATTTAAGTGAATTTCATTAATGTCGATTAACAAATTTCATCTACTCCTAATTAAGATAGAAGGCTGAACCTTCGCATTTTAATCATGTTTTAATAGTAGGAGGATTTTGATTCCGGGTGATGAGTTGGTGGGGTGTAACCCCACCCCCAACAGCCTCCCATCCGAAACTCTATACGTATAACCAAACAGAATTTAATCGTGATATATTTGTGTAAATGGCTGTTACGATGTATACAGCGAGGGCTGAACACTTGAACAGTTAATAAATTATATAAATTATGTACGTGTCTAGTACACTGTTCAATGATGCTACATTTCTCTTAAAAGCTGTGTTTGATAGCTGTTATATAACGTTACTATTAAATGAAATATCACTAGTATCAATGTGGGTTTTAAATATGAAAACGTTTTAAAACATTCCTCTGGTTTTTGTTCTACTATAAGATGATGATATCCACCAATATTATTATTATTATACTAAATTTCCATACTAAATTTTATACTAAAATCTATTTCTAATAACATACAAGGTGCAAAGGGGATGTTTTATAGGAAAATATGCACTTAGATGTTAAAAGTAACAGTGACTTTTGAACACAGGCCACTAATGCTGAATAGGATAATTAGGAAAAATTTGTATTAAAAAACGAGTGGACCAAGTAAAAATGAGGCTTCAGGAACTCCTGCAGTGTTCATGAGGCCCTAATCCAGTGGAGTTTTCGACTCGTATCTGGCCACCCCACTCCAGAGTCGTAGTGAGGCCTCAAGAATACAGCATAGAAGTTCCTGAGATCCAATATATCATTGGCCTTTCTTTGTCCTTCTTTGTTGTTTATTCTAGTGATAAAGAATCGCTGTAAGCAATGTTTTAAGTGTTCAAGTTTTAAATAATTGCTGGATACTGTTCTTTGATTTGTTCAATGTTCAAATTTATTAAAATTGAGCAGTAAACCGCAAATTCTTCAGCAAAATTGCATCAAAAATTGCTAAAAATTTAGTGAATGGTTGTCTCTTTAATCCGAAAATATTTTCGGAATAAAGAGACAACTATTCACTGAACGAATATACAGCTACAATTAGTAAATTCAATATATGCTAAAAATTTATTCAAAAATTATCACAATTGATTGAAATATTAGAAAAATCAAGGAAAATTTATTAAAATTTTGTTTATTTATTATATACAAATTTGATTAAATAAAGGAAATTATATACAGAAATTTATTAAAATTATATACAGAACTTTATTAAAATTTCGTTTATTTATCATATACAAATATGATTAAATAAACGAAATTATATACAGAACTTTATTAAAATTTCTGTATATAATTTCTGTATATACACATTTACAAAAATATTTGTGTCGACTTTCATCAAAATTGCAAGTTGACATATTCTGATAAGAATTAAGAGTAAATACTTTCAATTTTAAATCCAATTAAAACAACTTTTACTAATTAATTACTTGAAAAAATGCAATTTTTTGAAAAAATTAAGCATTATTATATGAATTTTTATACAGTTTATGTGTTAAAATAAAGAAAAACGCGAAACAGGTAACTAAAGCGCATTTATCTATCGTTCTAGCGCATTAAAAATTATCTTAATTATATAAAAGTCTACTTTTTATATAGATAAAAACCTTTTACAAGTGTTTTAAGCACTACCCCCTTGTTATTATTACGTTTCTAGTATGACAAAACTTACCTTTTAAAGTGAAAAGTGGAAGGAGAACTGTTCATGCCCACTGTATAGTGAGGTATATACTGGTATGATCACGTCTACGCAGACAGGTACGTCGTCGTCATTGATTGATACTGTTGTCCACCCTAGATGGCGTTGCAATAACTTCCTGTGACAAGGGGAGACCGAGAAGGGGGGTTTTTATGTTCTTCCTTTTACGAAATGCAACTTTTGTAATGTTTAGGAGCGATGATTTTGCTTGGAAATTCTCCATAAAAATTATGCTTTAATTGTTATTTTATGCTTAAAAATTGTTATAAAATGTTAGGAATTTAGTAAAATATACTATTTTAATTATAAAGACGAGCGAAGTTAGATTATTTTTAAATTAAAGATAAAAGTTGAGAAAATATTCTTCTGGTTTCTGTTCTATTATAAGGATGATATCCACCAATATCATCATCCTTATACTAAATTTAAGCGAATGTGTCGTCAGTGCCATTATCCTGGTGTTACTTTCATGTAATATGTCATGGATATATTTATCCCTGTATTACATTCAAGAAAGGAATAGTCGAACGATATGGTTTCCTAGCTCTTTTTTTTATATAAAATAGTAATTTATAGAATAATTTGGTTATTGGGGCATTAGGTAAATCCATATCTTTAAATACGTTGTTAACCTATTTCAGTTTATCATTATAAGCAATTTTTTGATATTGACCAAAAGAGAAAAATTTGACAATAATTCTTTCCATCAATGGCAATAGCTATTATTTGAGTTGTTACAATGATCTGTAAAGCTATATCGTGATTATAATTTAATTTAAAAAAATGCAAAACAGAAAATTTAAAGTCTGTACCATGTGCAGATACCATATTAACCCTCAATGCGTTAAAGTAATATCCACTAATGATAATTTTCACTTTCCCAGCTAATATGTATATAGGCCCTATAACAATGGAAAGTACTGGAATGGTGTCAAATTTCACTCTCTGGGTTTTTTGCAAATGTTGAGTTTTGAGATAACATGAGACCCAAAAAAGTCAAGAAAAAAACCGAGATTCTGTGTAGGTGTGTTGGCGTCTATTTCGCTTAATAGAGAGGTTGCAGCCGACGTTTTCAACGCGAAAACGTGTACGTCGGACGTTCAGCGCCGCTGTCCTGTAAGCCTAGAAGTTTGAAAATGGCGTTTGGAACGTCGAGCATGATTCCACTGACGTTCCAAACTCCATTGTCAAACGTCTAGGCTTACAGGAAAGCGGCGCTGAACGTCCGACGTACACGTTTTCGCGTTGAAAACGTCGGCTGCAACCTCTCTATTAAGCGAAATAGACGCCAACACACCTACACAGAATCTCGGTTTTTTTCTTGACTTTTTTGGGTCTCATGTTATCTCAAAACTCAACATTTGCAAAAAACCCAGAGAGTGAAATTTGACACCATTCCAGTACTTTCCATTGTTATAGGGCCTATATACATATTAGCTGGGAAAGTGAAAATTATCATTAGTGGATATTACTTTAACGCATTGAGGGTTAATATGGTATCTGCACATGGTACAGACTTTAAATTTTCTGTTTTGCATTTTTTTAAATTAAATTATAATCACGATATAGCTTTACAGATCATTGTAACAACTCAAATAATAGCTATTGCCATTGATGGAAAGAATTGTCAAATTTTTCTCTTTTGGTCAATATCAAAAAATTGCTTATAATGATAAACTGAAATAGGTTAACAACGTATTTAAAGATATGGATTTACCTAATGCCCCAATAACCAAATTATTCTATAAATTACTATTTTATATAAAAAAAAAGAGCTAGGAAACCATATCGTTCGACTATTCCTTTCTTGAATGTAATACAGGGATAAATATATCCATGACATATTACATGAAAGTAACACCAGGATAATGGCACTGACGACACATTCGCTTAAATTTAGTATAAGGATGATGATATTGGTGGATATCATCCTTATAATAGAACAGAAACCAGAAGAATATTTTCTCAACTTTTATCTTTAATTTAAAAATAATCTAACTTCACTCGTCTTTATAATTAAAATAGTATATTTTACTAAATTCCTAACATTTTATAACAATTTTTAAGCATAAAATAACAATTAAAGCATAATTTTTATGGAGAATTTCGAAGCAAAATCATCGCTCCTAAACATTACAAAAGTTGCATTTCGTAAAAGGAAGAACATAAAAACCCCCCTTCTCGGTCTCCCCTTGTCACAGGAAGTTATTGCAACGCCATCTAGGGTGGACAACAGTATCAATCAATGACGACGACGTACCTGTCTGCGTAGACGTGATCATACCAGTATATACCTCACTATACAGTGGGCATGAACAGTTCTCCTTCCACTTTTCACTTTAAAAGGTAAGTTTTGTCATACTAGAAACGTAATAATAACAAGGGGGTAGTGCTTAAAACACTTGTAAAAGGTTTTTATCTATATAAAAAGTAGACTTTTATATAATTAAGATAATTGGACTGTCCGGATGGTAACATTTCAATCGGTCCGAATCGTACGTGCGACGAAAATATGAAATGAAATGGTTCAAATTTTTACAAAATATTATTATCTATTGTGAAATTTTGTCGCCCCCACTACGCTATGCCACTGGTTTGAAGACAGTTGGAAAGAAGCATATTTTGTCCTGTCAAATAAGACGGATGGACAACTTGTTGCGAAAGTGTAATATTAAAAAACTATAATATTGTTCGTCATTATACCATGAAACACAAATCATTTAATGACACTTTTCCCTAAGGATCTTTAGTAAGATATGAAAAGTTAATTTTATTTAAAAATACATTGCAACAACAAAGTTATTTCAGTGCGTTATCACAAAATTCAGCGGTGACTAAACAGCATATGAAATTTGTTACATACTTGTTAAACATCTGAAACAATTTACTGACTCAGAGATTGGGAAGGAATGCTACATCAACGCTTCCAATGTATTTAATTCTTTATAAGGAAATTTTTCCTAAAATTAATTTTAGCAAAAATTTTCTTATGAAGAATTAAACCAGAGGCATAGATTATCTCGATATTATTATTACTTTTCTGGAGAATAATAATGTTGATATAAAAAAAAATCCAGCAACGAGAGTTGCCTAACTTTCCCGGCTGTTATGAGTTTTTATTTGAAAAAATAACTTTTATATTATTAAGCAAATAAATAAAATTGTGTATGGCGCCATCTGTTATGAGATTTTGGTTTAAAAAAGTTTTTATATTTTTAATTGCTATCAAATGACAAAAAGCTTACTTTTGAGGATTGTGATAAGTTTTATAAAAAAAGAGAAAAGTGTAAATATTAATGAAAAATAAAATCTTCATGAAGTTCTACCTCTCTGGAGATATGACACGTCACCTGTTTATCTCCTCACCCACTCGACCTCAAACATCAAAACTTAACATCAAAATTTAATAGCATAAATGCCCCTCAAATACAAGCCACCATACCAAATTTCGTTTCTTAATCTTCATTCCATCCCGAGATAATGGAGAGGTTGCGGCCGACGTTTTCAACGCGAAAACGTGTACGTCGGACGTTCAGCGCCGCTGTCCTGTAAGCCTAGAAGTTTGAAAATGGCGTTTGGAACGTCGAGCATGATTCCACTGACGTTCCAAACTCCATTGTCAAACGTCTAGGCTTACAGGAAAGCGGCGCTGAACGTCCGACGTACACGTTTTCGCGTTNGGGGAAACACGGTAGTAAAATAATTTTAATATTAATAATAATAATTTAGTAACAAATTTATTCATAGTAAAATGTACTCGAGGGCCGTAAAAATTATTTGGCGGGCCGTATACGGCCCGCGGGCCGCCAGTTGGACAGCGCTGCTCTACTGGATAAAATTCGGTAATTTAGCGGCACTGGAATGTAGTAATAATGTTTCCACAAAAAATCAGGATATCACTGTTAGAGAGAGTTTGCGTCACAGATGCGGGAAAAGTCCCGTCATCAAGTGGTACAATTCCTTACTTGTCATCTCAATAATAGTCTGGTAATCCTTTGTAGAAACATTACCAGTTGCACCAAATTACTGATTTTATCCCATTTGACACATATATTTATTCTCATAAAGTACAACGTTTTTCCTGTTTTCTATAAGATGAATCACGTTTTCTCGATGTTATAATGATTTTATACACTAGAAACATTTATAGCAACCACAAAATAAACTTCAAAGTTATTCATTTGTGCAATTTTCCGGAGAATTTCGTTTATTGTTTGAATATTTAAAGTATATGTAGCCGAGTTACTGTCATTTTTTTCAGTTAAAACGATTATATATCGATTTAAGCACTTGTTATAAATGCTTTATTTTGCAAGAGTATGATCTGTATGCTTATTTATATGATCTGTATATTAACTTTTATTAAATTTTAGCCACGAAGAGATGGCAGCTGAAGTGAAGATTTTCAGTGATGACGCTCTGAATATATCAGCAGAAGCATTCCAATTAGCTAGAAGCACTGTAGATTCTTTAGATAAATTGAACAGAGAAGTGTATGCCTTAAATAAAAAGTAACATTTCTTCTTTCTCTGCTTTTCGAACACTATATAATAGGTATATTAATGAGAAGTTTTTCTTTAAGGCTGAATGATGTAGAAGATATGATAAACAGGTCGAAAAAATTATCACAGGATGCGCATAGAGAAGGCGAAGAAGCTTATGACAAGGCACTAGACGTGTACACTGACGTGCATTCATTGATTATACCTGAAGTTAACGAGAGAAGAATGAAAGACGAAGCAGCTTATATTATTGACGAGGTATGCGAATTACACAAAGATTGTTACTACATAATTTATGAGATTTAAAACTTTACTATTTCAGGCTCAAAGAATTCGTAGAGAAGCGGACGAAGTAGAGGATTTACATAAAGGTACCGTCGACAAACTTCAGAATGCGTTAGAAAGCTTGCAGGATCTTCTGGATGCTGCAAATTATCAACAACAGGCAAGTTTATCTTTATCATGTTAAATTAATTTTTGATATTACATCGGATTTAATTATAAAAAAATTCATTGAATAGTTAACGGACGAGTTATTGGGGGATACAGATTCTGCTCTTTCCAAAGCTCTAGACGCAATTAAATTAGGGGAAGACACATTAAAAGACGCACAAAAGACTCTGGAAACGTTGAAAGGTTAGCTTAAAAGAAAATAAGAAGTCGAAAATATGCCGGAAAGTTTAGTTATTGTCCAAATTTTACGTTTCAGGATTCGACAAAGTCGTTCAAGATAGCAAAGATAAAGCCGAGGATTCTCTGAAAGATATACCTTTCATCAGATCTTTAATTAAAGAAGCGGAAGACAAAACTAAAGAAGCCAACGATGCCTTAGGAAATGCAAAGCAGGATGCTTTCGAAGCACGTGACATAGCGCAACAAGCTCAAAGGATCGCGGAACAAGCTTCGAAAGTATGTCGATATTTTCTTATCAGTAAAGATAATTATGCTTATGATTTATATACTTTTGGTTTTATTACCACTAGAAAGCTAAAGACATTCTTCAAGAAGCAGACAAAACAATGGCTCTGGCAGATAAACTGAAGGAACAAGGAGAAGAACTTTCCATTCACATAGACGATGCGGAGGAGAAACTTCGAAGCGCTGAGAAACAAGCTGCCGACGAAAATCAATTAGCACACGAGGTACTGTACTAGAAAATCTTTGTTGTACAATAGTCTAATCTTTAGTAAGAGTTCTCGGAGAAAATAACGGTGAAAAAGTTAAGATAAAGTTAAGTTTGCTAATCTTTCATTAATATTAGGTTAGTTGCCTAGATGATATAGTGTTCTCATATTGCTGCAAGAGGGAGAAAATCAAGAGGAACATTACACTCCTTTTGACTTTTCATAGTTGTCAACACATCTAGGAAATTCAAGAGCACTTTGCAATGCATTGTTGTACAGAGATTTAGTTTAATAAATAAATTTGAACTCGAACACTATTGGTCCTACTCCATAGTGAAAATCGTAAAAGTTTTTACAAATTAATTTAGCCCATACTTTCTTTTCCTTCTCTCGGGATATTCTCATTACCGAGGCTCTTCCTCAATCAAATATTACCTTTATTATTAGACACCATTACGTCCTTACTTAATGTTAAATTAATAATTATTATTTTTAAACGAAGCGACATGAATGCTTTGCATTCTCATCTACTTAACACGAAATTTTTCTGTTAAATTTAGGTCCTACATAAGTCTGGAGAAATTAAACACGATGCTCTTAACGTCGCCAAGAACGCTAACGATGCTCTCGACGATATTTACGACATCTTAAGACAATTAGGTACGTACTTTTTAATTACAGATTGCATATAATGTTATCCTAATTATATATACATCCCTTGTTAGATAATCTGGATGACGTTGATGGATCCCTGTTGAACGAACTCGAAAGGAAACTGTTGAGAGCTGAGAAAGAGATGAGGGATTCGGATCTGGATGCCAAAACGGCCGATCTCAGGGATGCTAGGAAAAAACAAGCCGGATGGATGAGGGATTACGAATCAGAGATTGAGTTGTTGGAGAAAGAAGTAGAAAATATAGCGGCTATACGCGCTTCTTTACCCGACGGATGCTATAGACGAGTTAAATTGGAACCAGCCGAAAATGCGTAGGATTTTTTGTTTTTTAAATAATTTAATGTCTATTCTTTAACGTCGCTAAACTTCTAATGTTACTTAAAAAAATGTTATCGATGTTTAATATGGTATCTACACGTGTTGAGAGATCTACTTGTTCCAGATTGCGATAACGCATCGACTGTCTTTTAAAATTTGTGCACAAAAAGTAATTAAATTACTGTTGAAGTGTTTTATACGTATCGTTGAATTCTCTTTTTTTTCTACAAAGAAATTTAAAGGATAAAGAATTAAAATTGTAATTTTATAACGAGCCCAAATCTATATACGAGATTCTCAATAACTACTGTCACATAAATCAATTAGTCTAAACTTACTCTACAGAAATTTTTGTCATTCATACTTCACGAATTTCGTTTCTAGTGACAATTCTCGTAGTGTGCGGATCCTCAGACCACTTTCAGAGCGGCAGCAGCTATCTATTATGTGTATTATTTTTAAAAATACGCTGATACAATCACGAATTTCGTTACGGAACATCGTTTAACGAATATATACGAGTCACTTCCGTCACGAACCGCGTTCAACAATCGTGTGCATACACGTATATAGGTGGTACCTCGAACTCGAATGCTCCAGAATCCGAACAATTTCTTCCAGTAAATTTTGCCAAAAACTTCGAACTTTTCTTGAAACTCGAACACGAAGATGGCCATTTTGTACGATGTATTATAGTATATCTGCATTTACTTTTTCATTATTTTTAATCTATTTTTTATTTTCATTGTTTTATTCATTTATTAGGGCATTAAATTGTGTAATTTTAGCGTAAATTATGACGTTTTTAGAATTAAAGTGGGCACTTTTGGATTTTGGGAATGGATTAACTCACTTTACAGTATTCCTTACAGAAAAAAATTGCTTTGCAACTCGAACGTCCTCTAGAAACGAATTAAATTCGAGTTTTGAGCTATCACTGCATACAAACGGTTTGTAGGTCTTTTGGGAACATATTGTCTCTTCCACGTGTCTCAAAACATATGCTCGGAATCCTCGAATGTACCTTGTGACACACGCTCATTGTTTTATGCTATAAATTATATACGAAATATGAAATTTAATAAATAAGTTATACTATTTTATGGCTGACACAATTTGTAACGTCGCTGGGAAACATTTTCTTTCACCCGAAGTTATAAACTTGTGATTTTATTCCTTTTATCTGGAAGAAAATTCTAGATCTGATTCAGATATGAAAGAAAATCCTGGGAAGAATCTTCTTGAAGTTCTTTCAAGTAAAGTTCTAGATGAATCTTCTAAATGAATCTTCTAAATGAAGTAGAACTCCAAAATTTCAAATACTGTAAATCAAAGATAACTATAATTAAAGTTAAAGAGAGGTTATTTTATTCTTCCGAATGTATGTAAATACTCGTAGCACGAAGAATGAGTTTTATCTTTTTTACTTAATAAAATGACAGAGCCACTTTTCGATTTCCAGAAATCATTCAGCGCATTAAATATTGATAACACATTTTTAATTACAGTAATTATTCATAATAATTAAACGAAGAAATTAATTAATTAATGTAGTTTCGTAATTGTATCTGTATCTAGATAAATACGTCAACAAACAATAATATTTTGCGCTGAAATCATATTATGTTTTTATATTAAACAGCATAAGAAAACCTAAAATTTCGGCATTAATTTATTAATTAATAGCATCAAAAATTTCATAAAAGCGTTTGCGAAAGTCTCTAGAATCTGTTGAAGAATGTCATTAAAATAAATTTTTATGAAAATTTTTTGATTCTGATGAAACCGTGTTGTTGTTGATTACCTTGCTTCTTAATAGACACATTACGGTGACGTTATTCAACACTTGGCAGATAATCCAGTACTTTATTCAGTTGGAACGCTATTTACAATTGCGTTTCGGGCATTGGCCCCTCTTCAGCCAACTCAAAGGCACATATCACGAGCGTACAGATGTCGTACAGGATGGACACTTTCATATTCCATATATCAAGTGGACAGTAAACAGATTCGAGGCTAACTGCTTGGTTACTGGGCTTTCGAATATGACATTCTGTAGTTATGTTCGTATATCATATCAAAATTCACACAATAACTGTTGTAACATTTCCTATGACGAGTTTCGCGTAAAGTCATCCCAGCGACACTATTTGGTCTGTAGCTTATATACGGACATCAAATTTACACTATCAGTTGTAGCCTTACATAGAACAAGTCTCGCATACAGTTATCACAACCATGTGATAACTGTATGCGAGACCGAAGAGCCAGCTGTATCCGAACGGCCTATACGCGCGCGCGGGAAATAATACATTACGGGAGGACTTTTATGGGGAACTGGCCTCCTATTCAGTCGTTATTGGCAAGGAGAAAACCCGGAAAATTCCAAGCAGCCAGCCTGTCCGATCGCGGCGCGAACCCACGACCGAACTTCCCAGTGTTTAGGGTCTGGTCACCGCTATGATCGGCAAAGGAGTCCACTCGCCCACTGGTGGGGGCAATAAAGAGTTGATTTACAAATTTGCCTTTTAAAGTGTCAATTTTTAAGCTTTTCGTGGTCAGAATATTTTTGATGCGACCGAGATACACCTGTTGTAAGACCAACACAATATAGAACTACACAGTGAATGTTGTGTGTTTCAATGAGGTTAGTGTTTTTTTTTTATGTAAAAATTACTGACAGCAATGAAAACTGATTTTAGTGTTGTGACGTAAATAAAACTAACAAATTGTGTGACTAAATAGAAAACAGATTGAGTCCTGACGTCAATTTAATCTATCGGTTTATCAATTAAATATCCATTAAATTAAAAAGAAAAGATCGTATAATCCAAAATTAATTGTGATGAATCTATTATTGTGTCTTCCATTGTACAGATAATACTAAACAAGATTGTTTAACCATATTGTTTTGAACGAATGAATCTTTCTTAACAACTTACGTAACAAATTCTCCATTTCCACGTATACAAAAACACGAACATTCCTCAGACGATAACTCAAACGGTGTGTAAACATCCCGTGACGAAATTCGCGGCCATGTTCTCCTCTTAAATTAGATTACTGCAACGTTATACAGTAGAAGTAGAGATATAAATACAGTAGAGCATCGATTATCCGACCCCCGATTAACCGTCACATCGGTTAACCGACTGCGTTCTAGTCGGCAAATTTAAATGTCCACTGGTGATGCGGCGCTATAATATTTGGCTATGTCTTGGCTACTTTAATATTTTCGTTAAATTTTTGGTGTTTTAGCTGGCAGCACTGGCTCGACCATGAAAGGGTTGCCAGTATTTAAACGAGGCTTAATTTTCTAATTATGAGTGGTTGTTTGTTTTGTAAGCAATAAAATAATTTAAAAATAATTTCTAACGACACAATAGCGACGATTATTATTAAAAAAAAAATTTGTTAGGCTTAACATCGATGAAAATTCAACGCGAAGTAGGTTAATAGCTATAATAATATACTATACTAATAATGTATTTTTCATACTTTTCGGTTATCCGTTTTTTCAGTTATCCGACCAACCCCAGTTCCCAATTGAGTCGGATAATCGATGTTTTACTGTATAAGCTACTGGAGAACAAAATGATATCAAATAATTAAAATAAAAACAACAAATTTATTTCAGGATGGAAAACAGTTTAGATTATCGGGCTGTAAGATTGATACCGCTACTAAAGCAGTCGAGGTAGACAAATCAAGTAGATGGCAAAGAAATACTGTAACAAATCTCGAAAACAAACTAGAAATATATTCACAAAATTTAAAACAAACAACAAGATCGATAAAAAATTCATAAAAATTTTTGTTGTAAATTCTAAAAATTAATAAAATAATTTCTAGATTAAAACCAAGTAAAACTACATTCTCTTATCCGAATTCGAGTGATTTATTTTGGCAGACAAACAAATAACGTAGAAATACAAAACTGAAACTTTAATTACCAATAACTTCATATTCACAAAATTCATCATAAAATCCAAATGCATTTCGGGTAAAGTTTATTGGACACCTTGACCGGTAAAACCGCTCTGGCATCTGGTACGACTACGCTGTACAGCACCCCTATCGGGTGGGAGACAAGTCCCCCAGCCCAAGTGCCAAGCAGATATTTATAGCAACCATTCACAAAAAATTGCCATCATCGCCCGGCCCGAAGACCGAGCTTGGTTACTAGTGATCCTTACAATCAGGCCTAATCAGTGGACATAATGAACTTTCTTTCTTTCTAGTATGGAGATTCTGGCCTGATCGCCTTTTCTCCGAATAATGAACTTTAACAATTTCTGTTCCTTTTATGCTGGGTGATTTTTTNGAGTGAAGTAAACTCGCGAATATCTTTTGAATAACTTTCCGCGTTCATACGATTCATTCACTTTAAATACTTTAATTAAACTGAATGAATATAAAGCAATTAAACTTGAACTGCAAATTACTCTAATTTTCACTTCGTTACATACACACACACAGCACTTTCCTCTGTAAATTTTATACACTTACACCGGCGAAAAATCTAATTTTATGGGATAAAAACACAAAAAATTCCATTTCTTAATTCAATAAAAGCGTTAAACATTTATTTCTAATTTATATAAAGTCTAATTTGCTTAATTTATATAAAATTGGTGATGTTACTAATGCAATAATTTAAAAACAAATAAAATATTTTAGCTAATTTGTCTGAAAGTCATTTTGAAAAAAAAATTTTTTATTTTTATATTTAAAGAAAAAAAATAATAATTTTTCACTTTCAGAAATGTACAGAAATTATCTTGAAATCGATGCGATTTATCTGAAATTTATTATTTTAAATGAAATCGATCAGTAATCTGCATAGAAATTTATTAATTTACTTTTTCATATCGTAAAATTCATGTGTTCTCTTATCTGAATGAACAAATTTATCTTGAAATTTACAATTATTTCGAATGAAATCGACTAATTGTCTTGAAATTTTAACATATCTTAATTACTCGGTTTCAATTAAAATACTTGTAGTTATTAATTAAATTAAAATTTACATTTATCTACATTGAAATTAAGTAATTCGAATAGAATTTACAATTTATTACGTTTGGAATAACAATAATCTTATTCGAAATTCACAAACTAATTTAAGTGAATTTCATTAATGTCGATTAACAAATTTCATCTACTCCTAATTAAGATAGAAGGCTGAACCTTCGCATTTTAATCATGTTTTAATAGTAGGAGGATTTTGATTCCGGGTGATGAGTTGGTGGGGTGTAACCCCACCCCCAACAGCCTCCCATCCGAAACTCTATACGTATAACCAAACAGAATTTAATCGTGATATATTTGTGTAAATGGCTGTTACGATGTATACAGCGAGGGCTGAACACTTGAACAGTTAATAAATTATATAAATTATGTACGTGTCTAGTACACTGTTCAATGATGCTACATTTCTCTTAAAAGCTGTGTTTGATAGCTGTTATATAACGTTACTATTAAATGAAATATCACTAGTATCAATGTGGGTTTTAAATATGAAAACGTTTTAAAACATTCCTCTGGTTTTTGTTCTACTATAAGATGATGATATCCACCAATATTATTATTATTATACTAAATTTCCATACTAAATTTTATACTAAAATCTATTTCTAATAACATACAAGGTGCAAAGGGGATGTTTTATAGGAAAATATGCACTTAGATGTTAAAAGTAACAGTGACTTTTGAACACAGGCCACTAATGCTGAATAGGATAATTAGGAAAAATTTGTATTAAAAAACGAGTGGACCAAGTAAAAATGAGGCTTCAGGAACTCCTGCAGTGTTCATGAGGCCCTAATCCAGTGGAGTTTTCGACTCGTATCTGGCCACCCCACTCCAGAGTCGTAGTGAGGCCTCAAGAATACAGCATAGAAGTTCCTGAGATCCAATATATCATTGGCCTTTCTTTGTCCTTCTTTGTTGTTTATTCTAGTGATAAAGAATCGCTGTAAGCAATGTTTTAAGTGTTCAAGTTTTAAATAATTGCTGGATACTGTTCTTTGATTTGTTCAATGTTCAAATTTATTAAAATTGAGCAGTAAACCGCAAATTCTTCAGCAAAATTGCATCAAAAATTGCTAAAAATTTAGTGAATGGTTGTCTCTTTAATCCGAAAATATTTTCGGAATAAAGAGACAACTATTCACTGAACGAATATACAGCTACAATTAGTAAATTCAATATATGCTAAAAATTTATTCAAAAATTATCACAATTGATTGAAATATTAGAAAAATCAAGGAAAATTTATTAAAATTTTGTTTATTTATTATATACAAATTTGATTAAATAAAGGAAATTATATACAGAAATTTATTAAAATTATATACAGAACTTTATTAAAATTTCGTTTATTTATCATATACAAATATGATTAAATAAACGAAATTATATACAGAACTTTATTAAAATTTCTGTATATAATTTCTGTATATACACATTTACAAAAATATTTGTGTCGACTTTCATCAAAATTGCAAGTTGACATATTCTGATAAGAATTAAGAGTAAATACTTTCAATTTTAAATCCAATTAAAACAACTTTTACTAATTAATTACTTGAAAAAATGCAATTTTTTGAAAAAATTAAGCATTATTATATGAATTTTTATACAGTTTATGTGTTAAAATAAAGAAAAACGCGAAACAGGTAACTAAAGCGCATTTATCTATCGTTCTAGCGCATTAAAAATTATCTTAATTATATAAAAGTCTACTTTTTATATAGATAAAAACCTTTTACAAGTGTTTTAAGCACTACCCCCTTGTTATTATTACGTTTCTAGTATGACAAAACTTACCTTTTAAAGTGAAAAGTGGAAGGAGAACTGTTCATGCCCACTGTATAGTGAGGTATATACTGGTATGATCACGTCTACGCAGACAGGTACGTCGTCGTCATTGATTGATACTGTTGTCCACCCTAGATGGCGTTGCAATAACTTCCTGTGACAAGGGGAGACCGAGAAGGGGGGTTTTTATGTTCTTCCTTTTACGAAATGCAACTTTTGTAATGTTTAGGAGCGATGATTTTGCTTGGAAATTCTCCATAAAAATTATGCTTTAATTGTTATTTTATGCTTAAAAATTGTTATAAAATGTTAGGAATTTAGTAAAATATACTATTTTAATTATAAAGACGAGCGAAGTTAGATTATTTTTAAATTAAAGATAAAAGTTGAGAAAATATTCTTCTGGTTTCTGTTCTATTATAAGGATGATATCCACCAATATCATCATCCTTATACTAAATTTAAGCGAATGTGTCGTCAGTGCCATTATCCTGGTGTTACTTTCATGTAATATGTCATGGATATATTTATCCCTGTATTACATTCAAGAAAGGAATAGTCGAACGATATGGTTTCCTAGCTCTTTTTTTTATATAAAATAGTAATTTATAGAATAATTTGGTTATTGGGGCATTAGGTAAATCCATATCTTTAAATACGTTGTTAACCTATTTCAGTTTATCATTATAAGCAATTTTTTGATATTGACCAAAAGAGAAAAATTTGACAATAATTCTTTCCATCAATGGCAATAGCTATTATTTGAGTTGTTACAATGATCTGTAAAGCTATATCGTGATTATAATTTAATTTAAAAAAATGCAAAACAGAAAATTTAAAGTCTGTACCATGTGCAGATACCATATTAACCCTCAATGCGTTAAAGTAATATCCACTAATGATAATTTTCACTTTCCCAGCTAATATGTATATAGGCCCTATAACAATGGAAAGTACTGGAATGGTGTCAAATTTCACTCTCTGGGTTTTTTGCAAATGTTGAGTTTTGAGATAACATGAGACCCAAAAAAGTCAAGAAAAAAACCGAGATTCTGTGTAGGTGTGTTGGCGTCTATTTCGCTTAATAGAGAGGTTGCAGCCGACGTTTTCAACGCGAAAACGTGTACGTCGGACGTTCAGCGCCGCTGTCCTGTAAGCCTAGAAGTTTGAAAATGGCGTTTGGAACGTCGAGCATGATTCCACTGACGTTCCAAACTCCATTGTCAAACGTCTAGGCTTACAGGAAAGCGGCGCTGAACGTCCGACGTACACGTTTTCGCGTTGAAAACGTCGGCTGCAACCTCTCTATTAAGCGAAATAGACGCCAACACACCTACACAGAATCTCGGTTTTTTTCTTGACTTTTTTGGGTCTCATGTTATCTCAAAACTCAACATTTGCAAAAAACCCAGAGAGTGAAATTTGACACCATTCCAGTACTTTCCATTGTTATAGGGCCTATATACATATTAGCTGGGAAAGTGAAAATTATCATTAGTGGATATTACTTTAACGCATTGAGGGTTAATATGGTATCTGCACATGGTACAGACTTTAAATTTTCTGTTTTGCATTTTTTTAAATTAAATTATAATCACGATATAGCTTTACAGATCATTGTAACAACTCAAATAATAGCTATTGCCATTGATGGAAAGAATTGTCAAATTTTTCTCTTTTGGTCAATATCAAAAAATTGCTTATAATGATAAACTGAAATAGGTTAACAACGTATTTAAAGATATGGATTTACCTAATGCCCCAATAACCAAATTATTCTATAAATTACTATTTTATATAAAAAAAAGAGCTAGGAAACCATATCGTTCGACTATTCCTTTCTTGAATGTAATACAGGGATAAATATATCCATGACATATTACATGAAAGTAACACCAGGATAATGGCACTGACGACACATTCGCTTAAATTTAGTATAAGGATGATGATATTGGTGGATATCATCCTTATAATAGAACAGAAACCAGAAGAATATTTTCTCAACTTTTATCTTTAATTTAAAAATAATCTAACTTCGCTCGTCTTTATAATTAAAATAGTATATTTTACTAAATTCCTAACATTTTATAACAATTTTTAAGCATAAAATAACAATTAAAGCATAATTTTTATGGAGAATTTCCAAGCAAAATCATCGCTCCTAAACATTACAAAAGTTGCATTTCGTAAAAGGAAGAACATAAAAACCCCCCTTCTCGGTCTCCCCTTGTCACAGGAAGTTATTGCAACGCCATCTAGGGTGGACAACAGTATCAATCAATGACGACGACGTACCTGTCTGCGTAGACGTGATCATACCAGTATATACCTCACTATACAGTGGGCATGAACAGTTCTCCTTCCACTTTTCACTTTAAAAGGTAAGTTTTGTCATACTAGAAACGTAATAATAACAAGGGGGTAGTGCTTAAAACACTTGTAAAAGGTTTTTATCTATATAAAAAGTAGACTTTTATATAATTAAGATAATTTTTAATGCGCTAGAACGATAGATAAATGCGCTTTAGTTACCTGTTTCGCGTTTTTCTTTACTTTAACACATAAACTGTATAAAAATTCATATAATAATGCTTAATTTTTTCAAAAAATTGCATTTTTTCAAGTAATTAATTAGTAAAAGTTGTTTTAATTGGATTTAAAATTGAAAGTATTTACTCTTAATTCTTATCAGAATATGTCAACTTGCAATTTTGATGAAAGTCGACACAAATATTTTTGTAAATGTGTATATACAGAAATTATATACAGAAATTTTAATAAAGTTCTGTATATAATTTCGTTTATTTAATCATATTTGTATATGATAAATAAACGAAATTTTAATAAAGTTCTGTATATAATTTTAATAAATTTCTGTATATAATTTCCTTTATTTAATCAAATTTGTATATAATAAATAAACAAAATTTTAATAAATTTTCCTTGATTTTTCTAATATTTCAATCAATTGTGATAATTTTTGAATAAATTTTTAGCATATATTGAATTTACTAATTGTAGCTGTATATTCGTTCAGTGAATAGTTGTCTCTTTATTCCGAAAATATTTTCGGATTAAAGAGACAACCATTCACTAAATTTTTAGCAATTTTTGATGCAATTTTGCTGAAGAATTTGCGGTTTACTGCTCAATTTTAATAAATTTGAACATTGAACAAATCAAAGAACAGTATCCAGCAATTATTTAAAACTTGAACACTTAAAACATTGCTTACAGCGATTCTTTATCACTAGAATAAACAACAAAGAAGGACAAAGAAAGGCCAATGATATATTGGATCTCAGGAACTTCTATGCTGTATTCTTGAGGCCTCACTACGACTCTGGAGTGGGGTGGCCAGATACGAGTCGAAAACTCCACTGGATTAGGGCCTCATGAACACTGCAGGAGTTCCTGAAGCCTCATTTTTACTTGGTCCACTCGTTTTTTAATACAAATTTTTCCTAATTATCCTATTCAGCATTAGTGGCCTGTGTTCAAAAGTCACTGTTACTTTTAACATCTAAGTGCATATTTTCCTATAAAACATCCCCTTTGCACCTTGTATGTTATTAGAAATAGATTTTAGTATAAAATTTAGTATGGAAATTTAGTATAATAATAATAATATTGGTGGATATCATCATCTTATAGTAGAACAAAAACCAGAGGAATGTTTTAAAACGTTTTCATATTTAAAACCCACATTGATACTAGTGATATTTCATTTAATAGTAACGTTATATAACAGCTATCAAACACAGCTTTTAAGAGAAATGTAGCATCATTGAACAGTGTACTAGACACGTACATAATTTATATAATTTATTAACTGTTCAAGTGTTCAGCCCTCGCTGTATACATCGTAACAGCCATTTACACAAATATATCACGATTAAATTCTGTTTGGTTATACGTATAGAGTTTCGGATGGGAGGCTGTTGGGGGTGGGGTTACACCCCACCAACTCATCACCCGGAATCAAAATCCTCCTACTATTAAAACATGATTAAAATGCGAAGGTTCAGCCTTCTATCTTAATTAGGAGTAGATGAAATTTGTTAATCGACATTAATGAAATTCACTTAAATTAGTTTGTGAATTTCGAATAAGATTATTGTTATTCCAAACGTAATAAATTGTAAATTCTATTCGAATTACTTAATTTCAATGTAGATAAATGTAAATTTTAATTTAATTAATAACTACAAGTATTTTAATTGAAACCGAGTAATTAAGATATGTTAAAATTTCAAGACAATTAGTCGATTTCATTCGAAATAATTGTAAATTTCAAGATAAATTTGTTCATTCAGATAAGAGAACACATGAATTTTACGATAGGAAAAAGTAAATTAATAAATTTCTATGCAGATTACTGATCGATTTCATTTAAAATAATAAATTTCAGATAAATCGCATCGATTTCAAGATAATTTCTGTACATTTCTGAAAGTGAAAAATTATTATTTTTTTTCTTTAAATATAAAAATAAAAAATTTTTTTTTCAAAATGACTTTCAGACAAATTAGCTAAAATATTTTATTTGTTTTTAAATTATTGCATTAGTAACATCACCAATTTTATATAAATTAAGCAAATTAGACTTTATATAAATTAGAAATAAATGTTTAACGCTTTTATTGAATTAAGAAATGGAATTTTTTGTGTTTTTATCCCATAAAATTAGATTTTTCGCCGGTGTAAGTGTATAAAATTTACAGAGGAAAGTGCTGTGTGTGTGTATGTAACGAAGTGAAAATTAGAGTAATTTGCAGTTCAAGTTTAATTGCTTTATATTCATTCAGTTTAATTAAAGTATTTAAAGTGAATGAATCGTATGAACGCGGAAAGTTATTCAAAAGATATTCGCGAGTTTACTTCACTCCGAGCGCGTTGTTTTGGACAATGAAAAATCCCCAAAACTTAATTTCAGGTAGGGACAATTTGTTAAATCATATCGTCTCAATCTTTTTATTATTTTTATAGAGAAAATATAATACGGTATGGATAGCAACAGCATGAAAAATAATGCAGCGTAGAAATAGTAATAAGGATAAGAATTTAGTATAGAATGTGAAAAGAATGTAGCATAGAAGTTGTATACAGTAGAAAGTAATGTAGCATTAAAGTTATATAGCATAGAAAACAATGTAGAATAGAAAACGACAGCAAAGAAAGTGATAGCATAGAAAGTAATGCAGCATACAAAATGATATCATAGAAAGTGTTAGCGTAGAAATAAATGCAACATAGAGTGATAACAGAAAGTAAAGTGTTTGCATGAAAAATAACGTAGCACAGAAAGCAATATTAATTAATAATATTAATTAATATTGCTTTATATTAATTAAAGCGTTACAACAAAAATCGTTCAACATAAAAAATAAAAAGTAACAGCATACGAACAAAACAGCGTAGAAAATAGTGGTTTAGAAAGAATTTTTGAACAATTTTAACTTTACAGTATAAAAACTAACGAAAAAAATAATAATAATAAAATTCTGTGAATTAAAATATGCATTAATGATGAGAGCAATAAAATTGAATGATGCAAAAATTTAAAATTCCAGATAAGAAAATGCATATTTGAATAATGTATAGTGCTTAAAGGGGTTGAAGTTTTATAATTACTTTATCTTGTTTTAGAATTTAAAAAAAAAGCATTTATTCCTCGAATAAAATAATTTTTTGAAGTTATTTTAGTATAAATATAATATATATATATATATATATAGTTTTATAATTTATTAGATTGTCTTGTCTTTAAAAGATAGTCCATAAGTAAGTTGTGACAACCTTGAAATGTCTAAGAGCTCGTCTGTCGACTTGTACTTCGTGATAGGCATAGTCACCACCCATTACTTGCTTTTAGTCGATTTTTCCGGATTTTTAAATAAATTTTGTTTCTTCTTTCTTCTCGTTTTTCTCTAATTTCCGAATGGAAATTATATTTCACCCCAGTGATTTTTTTAAAGTAAAAAAATGTAAAAATGCGTGATTTATATCGTTTCTGAAGGGAATTTTAATATTAAATTTTTTAGGGAATATTTGTAGACATTTTAGAAAAATATGTAGATTCTTTTAAGAAAAAGCTGTAGAATTTTTAGGAAATATTTTTAGAAGTTTATAAAAAACATTTGTTGACTTTTTAGGAGAAATTTGTACACATTTTAGGGAAAATATGAGTGCATATTTTCCTATAAAACATCCCCTTTGCACCTTGTNAATTTTATAAATATTTAAGTGTTTTTATACATTAAAAACGTTAAAAAATTATAGACTTTAAAAATATAAGAGAATTTTTATAGAACTTTTAGGAAAATACGCAAGTTAAAAACCTTAAAAATAAAGGAAAATTTTATAAAATTTTTAGGGAAATTTTCAATTTAAAAATCTTAAGAATTTCGGAATATTGTTTATAAATTTGATTAATTTGTTTAATATTGTAAAAATTAAAATAAATTGCATTAATGTATAGTATTACTCGAAGAAGATATATCATTAAAAGTGCCTAATTTTGTGAAATTTTTGGATGAAAATTCATTAAAATGGAATGGATTTTTATAAACTTTTAAGGAAACTGCTAGAATATAAATAATTCTATGGACATGTTAGAAGCACAGTTAGAAGCACAGCACAGTTTAAATAATTTTATATACAATATCAGAGGATAACCTACTAAACTGAAATATGTAAACTTAACAATTGGCATTTATTTTATAAAAATAAAAATCTCTACAATTATATAAAATTTATCAGAAAAAAATATATTATAGTAGCAAAACTACTTTTTATATGATAATCAGAGGTAAACCACTAAAATTCTATTTAAAAAGTTACCAAAATTTAATTGATTACCGTAGAAAACACCAGAGAGGAAAACATTAAATTAAATTAATTTCTATGAGAGGTAGGGGAAAAACTACTTATTCTATGGAAATATTAGGGAAAAAGCTACTAAAATTAAACTAGTTCTACAGAAAAAGTACCAGAGGGGGGTAAATTAGACTAATTTACATATTAAAAAAAACAATCACGGAAATTTCAGAAGTTAATTAATCAATTTAAATTTTATTTAATAATTTATTTTATAATTTCGTGATGAAAATGATAATAATAAAGATAATTTCAGACATTTTTTTTCCAGTTCGTAACATATATAATTTCATACGTGTGTAATGAAAAAATAATGTACAGCTCACACCCAGTTTGTGGACATTTTGCCAATATTTTTGTTATTTTTATCGAATTTTTTGCAATTAAATCCATCTTTAGAATATTATTTTAATCAGTTTAAACTTAAAAAAATTAATTTTTTCTACAAAATTTTATAATAATCAGTTAACGGCTAGATGATCCCAATTAAGTGAGCAAAGCGTCAAAATTAACGTATTTTTACGTGTTTGACTGTAAATAATGCATTTACTTTACATTCTTAGGATTATTTCTTATAGTTTTAGTATTATATAATTATATTTTAATAAATAATTTTAATATTAAAATGCTATATCATCGTATAGATTTTGTGTGGTTAAATAGTAGTACATAATTTTTAATTTGTATAATAATATTTGGCCTTAGGCCAGATATACAGACTATATTTAGTTAAAACTGAATGCATATTGTTACTTTAACGCATAATTTTTTTCATGTTTCCTTAGTAACTCGCGTGAAAGGTTATAAATTTCGCATATGCAATTACGTATCGGTAGATTTAAATTAATTAAAAGATTTACGAGGGTCAAGTCATGTTTTAAAGTAAATAGACTCATAAAGTTAGGTGTTAATGAATTGAAATACCTGCCATATTGAATACAAGATGGAGGATGGAAACTTAATCTAAGTGACAATCAACACGTGAGAATAATTTAAATTTAAATCCTTCGTCCATATAGTAACGGTATTAAAGAATCCGCACAGAAATGAAGACGGATTAAAAATTACTTATCTTATAAATTTTTTTGTACGTTAGAGAGTTTAATAAACTAATTTATTAACATTAATTATTAATATCGCAGTAAGGGGCATAAAAAATCAGAAACATTCAAGTTAAGTTTCCTGTTCTAACTTGAGATTTGTTTTAAGTGTTTTAATTAAACAAGAAAAATTTAGGACAATTTGTGTTCTACATCGTATAATGCTATTCAACTACACATTCCTACTTATAAAACGATTAAAATCGCATGTAGAAGAGTATGTAGATAATAGAAACAAATTAAAATTGGATCGGAGGACGAATCATGTGACAACTTTGACCCAGACAAAAGACAATCCTGACCCAGAATTCGTTTTATCTCATTGATTAACTTTTGATGAAACGCAGAAAAATATGTTTTATTAACATTTACACGCATGTTATTGCTCTTCGATACTTTCGATTATTGTTCTTTTACATTTTTATTAAATAATCTGCAGTTTGCTGTCAAGAAAGAATGCATGTCGTAATTCTAGAACATTCAATAAACCATTGTTATAATAGATTATTTTTTCCTCTTACAATAATCAGTTTCATTTAGATAAAAAGTGTCAGTTTCTGTAAAGTCATGCTTATTCTAGAACATTCAAAATACCGAGCATTATTGTAATAGATTATTTATCTACCAATAAGAAAAATAATCTTTAACAACAATGAACAGTTTCTTGAACTGTCTAGATTCTAGAGCAAAATATTCAGTTATTAAAATAAATTCTCGCTTTCTATAATGTTGAGAAGCATTCTAGAAACGTTCTAGATATTAAAGTTGTTTAGATTAATTATAATAGATATCAAATTATAATTTTTTTCTATAATAATAACATATTTATTTTAAGAATTTTATATAATAGTGTTCTATTTTTGATTTTATAATTGAAATTAACATTTAAAAAATTTCTTCTTACCTGTATACAATTTAAAATTCAAAATTATAGATTTTTCAGCTCCTCTGTGTCATTCAAAATTAAATCTCCACAGTTACCTTCTAGTTTCTCCTGTACTTGAATTCGGATCCAGTCTAAAATCTCGTAATTTTATGTAAACATAACACACTTGTAAGACCACTTTAGTACAATTTTAGTATAATTTTTCGATGATTTTGCCGCAAGAATATAATTTTATTTATTTATATATGTATATATCGACTGAGCGATATATCCTTATATAGAATTTTATGAATTATTTATACAGAAGACTGCTACTGTGTACACTTATAAATCTGAAAGTTGCTGATATGCTATCTCTATAATCGTAAAACACGAAGCTACTGCTTGTAAACTGTATTAATAAGTCAATAAAATGTTTTAAATTTCTACCCGCAATCCATATACCATCCAATCCATGGACCATCTAAGTAAATCTAAATGTTTTGTCATAAAAATAAAAAAAAATAAAAAAAATTATAACAGTATATCACAGATAGACATACAGACAGACACAATTAGGTTTTGGTTGCCTACGTTTGGCACGAAGTTAAAAAGAATTAGAAAAATCTAACATATTTTTATACTTTCGAGAAGAAACTTTACTGAAATTTCTAAAACACTGTTTGAAAATTAACATTTCTTTAATAAATTACAAAATTATTCTACTTTAAGACACGTAATTGAAGAGATATTGCAATATATTAGTTGCAACAGTGGTTAATGTTTGTAATGTTTTTAAAATTTTCCATATTTTAGAAACTGATAATTTATTATAGGTTAGCGGATGTTTACTTTATTCTAGAACCTTTAAAAACGCTTTCGTTGTTATAAAATATACACATTTTACTGTAGAACATTCGAGAATTGTCGTTGTAAAAGATGTATATTTTGCTTCAAGATATTCGAGAACTGTCTATTGTTGAAAAAGACGTAGGCCTATATTTCATTCCAGAAATGTTCAATTTTTCACTGTTAAAAGGACGTATATTTCACTCTAGAATATTCAATTTTCCATTGTTGGAAAAGACATCTGTTTCACTCTGAAATATTCAAAGTTTCATTGTTGTAATAGATGTATATTTTACTCTAGAACATTTTATCCATTGTTATAAACAATGTTGTGCTTGGTTTTTCAGATTTTTACTGGTTTGTTTTTGGCTCTGCATTACACAGCAGATAGTATTTCTATCTGCTCTAGTATCTAGTCTCTAGTATTTCTCATATTTGTCGAGATGTAGAAGAAGGGTGGATTTTGCGGAATCTTTATCTTATTGGGCCTAGAGTGTTTTTGTTTGTCTTTTCCAAAGAATAATAGGATCAATAAAAAGAGGTATTAAAATTACAATAATACTTCAGTCAATAATATAGTAATAGCCCGGACAACACGGGAAGAGACAATAAAAACAGAACAGCAGTAACCATTACAGATCAAACATAAAGGGAGACGATCTAGCCCCCAATGCCTCTTCTCCGCATATTAATAATAGTAGTAATAAAATTAATAGCACCCAAAATAGAAAAAACACCAGGCATGTGATGTTTTTTGTAGTTAAAAAGCTTCCATTTATATTAAGACAATACGTAGCAATTGTAACAAAACAATTTATCATTCATAAGATTTTCTAGGAATAAGATTTAATGTTTAAATCATATACCTAGAACTAGGCTATAATTGACACACATCTGTAAATATTTATGCTATTATAAAATAATTTTAATTGTGGAATTCAGTTTTGTCTATGTGACTCGACCAGACATCGATGGACCTTACTCGATGTTCTTTACTAATAAAGTGTAAAAATTTTTGTAATTAATGTCGAAAAAATTGTAAATCGCGAAAGAATTTGGCCTGTCGAAAGAGTAGTTTGTAATTCAATACTTACACTTCCCTATACATTGCAAAAATTTTTTATTATTTTGTAAATTTAAATTTCTAAAATGGTTCATAAAGCACAGCTAATGAAGTCGGAGGAAATATGACTTAATGGAATAATAATGTTTCAACTTACGGTTTTGGTATCGATTCATTTCGAACAATTATATAAATAAATTAATTTTTATATGTATATTAAATTATTAATTTTTTATAATAATATATTTAAAACTATACAGCTACAGAAGAAACCACATATAGACACAATTAGGGATCATTTCAGAAACTAGTTAAATAATTTCGAGGACATCTCAAAATCCATTCCAAATACCGACATTGAGTAAGTTGGCCCTATTTATAGTTAAAAAAATTAAATAAAATATAAGCTAAAACCCTAAATCCCCCAAAATCTCTAAACAATATCTTTGGGGATATTATAGGAATTTTAGGAATATTTATAGCAAAAAATAAAATAAAAGTAAAATAAAAATCTAATCTAAAAACTCCCAAATCCCCCAAAATTTCCTCAAAATATGTTTTGGGGAAATAGCCCCAAATATAGTTTAAAAAACGAAGATATAATCTAAAAATTCCCAAAAAATAAGAGAAAATCGTATTAATTAGGGTAAAAATAATTCCTGAAAAGTTAATTTTAGTTTCTTACAACTATAAAATTTGAATAGAAATAAAAAAAAGAAGAAAAACGTGAAAAATATAGATTTTTTTTCTAGAGTCTATTTTAGAATTTTGACTCCAAATATTATAGAAAATTCAAACATTTTAAGCAATTTAGGATATCGTTCGAAGAGTTTGATGGCCTTCGTAATAACTTTTTATGGTTTATGCTTATTTCCACTTTTCTCTGTGGAATTGCACAAGATTCTTGCGAATCGGGACAACGTTTCGACTTGTTCTTTAGTCTTCTTCAACACCTTCGAAACTAAAAGAAACAAGTAGAAACTTCAAGTACTTTAAGCTATAAACAAACGAGTCTACGTCAAAATTTAATAAAATTTAACACAAAAATTCGTACTTGCGGTTTCATGTAAGGAAACTTGAACCATAAATAGACATCATATGAGTGAATTTTGGTGTTTTAAATAATTTAAATATAGAGAAAGTTTTATTTTTCATGAAAATAAAATATTTCACTTGATTTAAGTGTTTTCCAGTGTCCTAAACAGGATTTTAGACCAGTTTTGTCGTCTACGACCAGTTGTGGTATTAACTGCAGCTTAAAGAAAAATAAAAACTTAAACGTGTATCTTTATTTCAAAACTTTATTAAATTATTAATTTTCTTGTTTATTGTCTTAAGGATATAATAATTACTATAGAAGATATCGACGTTATCATCACCCTTCACGTCGAGTCCAGTCGCGTATATCGCGTCGCTGATAAATATGTCACCGAGCAACTGATGTCGAAGACATGTTATATTTTTTACTTAATGTAAAAAAAATATTAAGTACTGTATATACATATATACATATATAGCTATAGTAAATTTTCGTTCAATTTTTCTTAAAATGGTACAAAATTAATCAAAGTTTTACTTAAATAATAAATTAAGGCTTTATAATGTGTTAAAAACCAAACATTATAATATTTTTATGTATTTTTTTATTGTAGATAATAATCTAAACAGATATTTTTAAAAATTCTATTTTAGATTTTTTAAAGAATTTTTGAAAAAATAAAAAAATGTCGTTTCTTCTATCTGGAATTGCTAGCATCACGCTATGGATGACGACGTGGATCTTGTCGTTCGTCGAATGTTTGTTACACTATTTTGTTATAATTCTTGTGGATTCGGCAGAGAAACCGTATCAATTGATCCTTTTACTCTTCTTGCTAATAATTATTTACTATTCTTCAGTTAATTACGATAAAACTGTGGTAAGTGGTCTTTCAAAAACACATTCCTTGCTTATCTTTTATTATTCTTTAGTTATCGGTGCTGCAATGCGATTTCTTCTTTACTTGCTTCTTTCTGCTGATTAAGCAAATTCTTTTAACCTAAATTATTTTCTACCTTTTTCTACAGGATATGACAGAGATAGGTTACGATTATTTACGTCCTAAAGCCAGGAAACGACGTCAGAAATTATCTTTGCTGGTACGAGAAGTTAACGAAACCAGAGATCCTGGTGAACTCCCTCCTGTATATCCTAATGGTTGGATACCTTTAATGGAATCTAGGGATCTTCAAATTGGAAAATCTGCACCTGTAACTGCCTTAGGTAATAGTGAAAATTATTTTTTTAAAAATTAAATTATTATCCTCTCATTCCGTCGCGTCTAGTTGCGTTGTTCGTGTCGCGTCATTGATAAATATGTCACTGAGAAACTGATGGAGAAGTCTTGTTATAGTTTTTACTTAATAAAAAAAATATTAAAATGTAATAATTTCAAGAAAATTTTTGTTAAACTTTTCTTAAAATGAGAAAAAATTAACAAAAGTTTTATTTAAACAGTAAAGTAAGGATTTATAATGTGTTAAAAACCAGAAATCCTTAAAATCTCTGGTGCCTTTAAAGCATTAGATTTCAAGCCATCTTGTGAAGAAATCATTCATTTTGAAGTTTTAGAATTATCTATTCTAAAACAATAAAATTTTGGATAAAGAATGCGTACTTATCTATAAAAACTGAAGACTAATTCAATTTTATGAAGAACCGCCGTGTTGGTCTTAGAATATACTGTATTGTAGAAATATAGGTAGCATGACGAATGGGAAACCATTGTGGAAACTTAAACGGCAGATTAAAATTCTTGATAAGAGTAGTTAATGGTTTCACCTCTTAAAGTTGATTTCTTCCTCGAATGTTTTTTGGTATAAATAACATTTTAATTGATAAACAGAATAATTCATTTCTTGTCTTGATAACTTGTTATATGGAATTACGTTGTCATTCTCTTGAGCAATGTTTAACATCATAAAACTAAATTATTACTTCCTAAAATGTTCTTTTTAAATATAGAAATAATTCTTATATATTCGAATATATGATTTATTAAATATAGATTTATTGTTGATTCAAAGCGGCAATGAAATTCATAAGATACAGCTTAGGAGGTCCTGGCAGGCACAGGTAGGCACAGTATAGTGTCTCATGCTTTTAAATTTATTTGGTGGAGAAGGGCCACATATATGTTAATCAGTCAAACTTCTGAACAACGTCCAATGACCGAAACAAAAAACTGGCCGCCGTTTAAAGACTCGAGCGTATCTTAAATTCACAACAAATCTAATCAGGTCTTGTTTAAGAGCATCAAGTTTAAATTGTCTTTTCTAATGAAGATAAATAATGCTTTTATTAATTTGTACAGTTTTAAGTATACTTTTCCGAAAATCAACTTAATTACCCTTAATTACATCATTGATTATCCTTGTTTATATAAGTGAATGTTGAAAATATAGAAGATAGTTGATACATACAATGAATATGTATTGAATTACTGTAACTGCACTCGATAATTTTTGTATTTGTATACTTATTTCCAAGTTTTTCTGTGTATTTTTCGTTTATAGTTAAATAGAGGAAATATGTAATTATCTTTAATTTTTGTAGGGAAGAGAGTTTTTTGTTTTTAATTTCCAATATGTCATTTAATCCTGTGTCTCCTACGTCATACAGTTGATTAGTATTGCTGTTTTTTATTGCAAGTATCCTTGAACACAATTTTCTCAATTGCTAAGCTTAATATTCGTTTTTGTGATTCAAATGGTAAAAAAATATTACATAATGCCTGTCTCTTTCATGCGATATATCTCAGGCAAAATTTGGGAAACTAAACTCTTTCCGCCCTGAGAGCACTATAAAGTGTTGTCAGATCTATAATGAGCACATGCCCATTATAGATTCAGCTAAAACCATAATAAGAGCTGTCATAGTGAGATAGGAGAAGATTGCTGAGGAATAGGAACTTTGTATCTTTAGTATAAGCTCCTAACACGAGCTCTCTACGATCATGAACGTGTCCTTCTCTACCCCTCTGAACAGCTATGGTTGTATCAAAGATTTTGCATGTAAAATCTATGTTGCAGCTGGATCGACGTATACACATTTCATGAAATCATATATAATTTATACGTTTTTTAAATAGAATTAATAAAGATTCAGAGCAAAAATATGATCGTGAAGTTGAATTTTGAAACGATGTTGGGGTTGGAAGCGGATGTTTATTATGTAGAAAATTGAACATTTATCCTTGGTTTCAACGCAATTTTTATCTTGCCAGTTATTTTAATGAGGAGGATTTTGTAATTTTTGTAAAATTAAATTAAATTCGTTCTGACAAGAAGTCAGCGTCAAAAATGCTGTAATTACATAAATTAGCGAATCTAGTTGACGTAATTTAGATATATTACTTTAAAAAAAAACTGAAATAAAAAATGAATAAAAACGAGGAAAAAAAATATGTAAATTAATGTTTAAGCCCCAATTTTTTAAATATAGAAACTATCTCGACTGTCCAAAACTCAGTTAACCACCTATATCAAAATCAGATATTCTCGATTAACCGATTATTGGGCCACCCCAGATGCGAGCAAGTTTCATTCTATTAAAAAAATTAATTTTTTTGAAAATCCTCATAAAAGTTTTACTTGCGTGATGACTCGGTAGATCGGCTTTTTAGGATCTTCAATTCAATTTTTAATTTATATAATTACAATGGAAGAACTAAGAGGAATTGTTTTATTTATTTCTTTGAGAATCTCTACGCTGCATTCTGAGAATCCCTCAATTATTTTATTTCAGGTCACCAGTTTGTAATATTCCGTGGTAAAACTGGTAAAAGTTTCGTTTTAGATGCCTACTGTCCGCACTTAGGAGCTCATTTGGGGGTGAAGAGTAAAGTGTACGACGATTGCATAGAATGTCCCTTTCACGGTTGGTTATTTTCTGGTAAAGATGGTTCCTGCCTAAAAATACCGTATACTGATAAAGGTAACGTTTTGTTTATATAATGTCTTAAAGGTGATCTAAAAGATCTACCAAGTTTAATGTTTTATTAAAACCGACGACGGGTATGGAAATCTTCAAGCCATTTGCGATATGTTCAATATATTTGCCCTTAGTTGATCTTAAATGATCTTGGCTTTATGAAAATTAATTGACCTATATATTCTCCAGATTTCAATCCTTGAATCCTTTTCATAGGGACATCTAAAGATACAGTGTATCAAAATAAGTAACCAAATGGATAACAACACTGAACACTATTCATGGTTTCGCGCCTGACCAACCAGTTAGCCGCGTGGAATTTCCTGGCTTTACTGTACGTATCTAACATCCAAATAAGGCTAGTTTCCCATAGAAGTGTCTACCGGAGGACTTCTATGGGAATGCTATGCACAAGTGGACGATCTGTCACGTGTTGCATTGCTCTATCTCATCTACAAAAGGGCTAGAGAGCATCTCTTCTAGAGTATTTTAAAAGTCCAATCGTTTAACTCGAGTTTTTCAGAGAAGCCCTTGACTTCCTGTACAAGTGAAGTTCTTTAAAGTGTGATGCCCAACTTTGGAATAATGTTGAGGTTAATTTTGGGGGCAAACATATTGAAAACCCGGTAACTATGATGAAAAGTTAATTTGCTAATCTAAATGATATTCTAGTAAGATCTGTATATACGCCGATTAATTGCAATAGAGCATTAAACGTAGGTATTCTTTGGACCATCCTGTTTTAATATTATTAATCAAAATTATTAATTAACGTAGCAAATTTTACACCAGTTCCAGAATTTGCTAAAGTTAAAACATGGACATCACTTGAACAAAATGGCTTTATATACGTTTGGCATCACGCGGAGGGTCATCCACCATCTTGGAAACCACCCATTATTCCAGAGATTGAGCAAGGATTATGGCGTTATAAAGGTCGTACTCAACATACGGTCAATTGTCATATACAAGTAAGTTGAAAAATTTCAGGTTTACCCTTTCGTTTCAGTATATGATGAAGTCTTTTTGCAGGAGATACCAGAAAATGGAGCCGATATAGCGCACTTTAATAACATACACCAAGCCAGTATTTTTTCTGGTAATAATTTCCATACCGATAACTGGTGGAATTTTTGTAACCATATTTGGTCGTCTTCTTGGAAGGCAGATCCTGAACCAAATCAACATATGACCACTGTTAAACTCACTAATTATGTAAAAATTTTTGGAATTTCTTTACCTTGGTTTAAAGCCTCACTGGACGTAAAACAGGTAATCTAAAAATTTAATAAATTCCATAAATACAAGTTATTTTTATAGATTTTTCTATACAGTACAGGGCTTTCGAAATACAGTATAGTTAACCAAAACTCAGTTAGACGAAATACAATAAACCTAAATATCAGTTAACTTCGTTAACTGTTATTTGGGCCACTCTGTTTAATCTTAACAAAATGTACTAAACATTTTAGTACCTGATAAATTACTAATAAATAAAGTAAATTTAGTTTAATTTCCAGTTTTTTGAAATCAAAAAAAGATCCAAACTAGTTTGTAAGCATTGAAAATACAGAATAATTGTAATTAAAGTATCTATACTGAACGCTGTGTACAGCGATATTTAGCAGTCCAAATGCAATAAAATTTGGTACGATGACATTTCAGGGTATGCGGAAGACATTTCTGTAAAAATATTAGTACGAAAACTCGCCACTGTGGAATTTTTAGCACTGTAAGCAACATATATTTTATTTGTACATATATTTTTAACACTGTAAGCAACATATATTTTATTTGTACATATATTTTTAACACTGTAAGCAACATATATTTTATTTGCTATACAGAGATCATAGCGACAGGAAATACTACTCAATGTTAATTTCCATTCTGAGGGAATAAAACCTGAACAACCCACCATATGTTATCTTGTGTGATGCTTCTAACATGCGCTGTGGTTCTGTCTTCGAAGGCTGCCAGATTTGCAATATGTCTTCGATAAACCAAACTTTTGAAGTGTCTCCGCAAACAAGAATCACACAGAACAAGAATCGGATAACGAGGTGATCAGGTAGTAGGAAACGTACAACTAATGACTCTGTTATCAGTATAATATCTTAGAAACTACTGTACGCAACATCCGGTATGCATTATCGCTATTGCAGTTGGAGTACGACATAAGCATCTGTGTTGAGCATCCCTCGGTATCTCTGTGTCATCACAAAGCGTGTCATACCTATAGGAATAGTTTCGAAGAAGAATATCTGTAAGATAAATTAGGTCTGATATGGATTCACAATCAAGTTTCGAAGAAGAATATCTGTAAGATAAATTAGGTCTGATATGGATTCACAATCAAGTTTCGAAGAAGAATATCTGTAAGATAAATTAGGTCTGATATGGATTCACAATCAAGTTTCGAAGAAGAATATCTGTAAGATAAATTAGGTCTGATATGGATTCACGATATCAGACTTCATTTAAGCGAGTGTAGTAGAATCTGCTGGAAAACCTCAGACTTTCCCATGCACTAAAAGCTACATTTACGGTGTTAACTGTGTCTACTAAAGTAAAGATGAGCCTTGTCGTTCCACAGGGTCTTCCATGTCCATGACACACCATTTCTATTCTGGTAAGGACGGTCAATGAAAAGGTCACTCCGGCAGCAGGCAACTACTTGTTGTAACTAATCTTATGCAGATAACAATGCACCAACTTTCCAGCAACTGTTATAACATCAACGATTTGTGAAGTAACATGTTTGCGCCATCGACGGGTAAATTCCAGCGTTCAAGCTTCCTTGAGTAGGGTGATTATTCTCCTGAGAACTTGAAAAAAGTCACTAGCCCACGGCATGAATTCTTATGACAGCAAAATTCTCCAAGTGCATTTAAGCATCTGTGTTTCACAAGAAATGCGCCATTGCAGATGATAATAATGATATTCAGCAATTGTGACCACTTTTATACCGGGAACGTGGCTGCAATACGTGTACTTACGCAAAGGAAACTGCTTTTTCGTTGCTTGCGGCAGTAAAAGTGCCGTAGTGGTGAGTTTTGATGCTAATTATTTTTACAAAAATATTTTCTGCACATCCTGAAATATTATTTCGATTTTTATTGCATTGAACTCATAAATATTTTTGCATACAGTCTTGAATAGAGTGTACTTTAATTACGCTTACTCGGTGTATGAAATTAAAGATTTTCTGCTTTCGTTCTT
The DNA here is from genome assembly GCF_000671375.1 of Centruroides sculpturatus. Classification (NCBI taxonomy): domain Eukaryota; kingdom Metazoa; phylum Arthropoda; class Arachnida; order Scorpiones; family Buthidae; genus Centruroides; species Centruroides sculpturatus. The sequence goes on along the minus strand of NW_019385744.1, from coordinate 76,624 downwards.
TCAATTGGCTAATGAATTTTAAAAATATATATATCGTATTTACTCGGATATAAGACGAGGTTTTTATTCATTTTTCACTGCTTCAAAAACCTAGGTCGTCCTATACGTGCGAACGAAGGATTCTTTGCGTTTTTGCAAAAATTTCTGTAAACCGTATATACTTCCTGCTCTCATTACAGGTCTACAGCCTATTTATCGTAAGTAAACTAATGAAGACACACATCCCTTTGTTTATTGGTTTAATCCTACATCCATCAATTAAAAACCGCGTTGCATCTCATTCGTTCGCACAGAATAGTTTCTCGTTATTTATAAAAACATTAATGAACTACAGATCGCTTAGCAATGATTATAAATGTAGTTATTTTATATTAGTTAAATTGTTATTTTTAATGAATATTAGCACATTCTGAATCATTAAAAATAAACTTTTCCCAACACGCGCACTATAATGTTTTGGTTTTGTTTTCCATTCATCACGTATTAAGGCAAACATGGTTGTTTGCCTTCATACATGCATTTGATAATATTTTGTGATTAAACGAAATAAAATTAGAATTGTATTAATAAATTTAATTTTCTTTATTTTGATCTCTAAAGTCACACCTCGTCCTTTACGCGAGATCGTCTTATATCCGAGTAAATACGGTATTAAACGAACGAATAAGTACACCTGTTTCAGGTGTACTTATTTTAAACCAATATTTCAACTGCTATTTTATAAATATACTGTATTACGTTATTTATAGGCTCTAATAGCGAAAACTTTATCCCAAATTCTTAATGACCTTAATATATCAATGTAAATGTCTTAAGTTTGCGTGCATGTGCGATCAATGAACGTCTTTACGTCAATTTTTTGTTATTATTTAAAAATTCCTCTTTATAAAACTAAAAACGTGACGTCAGATTTACGTAAGAATTATTTAATTAGTATCTAAAACATGGTAAATGAAAGAACTTGAGCAGTTTTCGTAACCAATTCAAACTTCTGTACTAGTTCCTAAACACAAGAAAACACAGACGAATATAGAATATATATTGTATTGCATAATAGTTGACCGTCAAGTAAACACTGTTATCATTTGTAATCCGTGGTATACTCCATATTGAATTTGTATAAGGTAACATAAACCTGAAGCCACTGCAGCACGCAAAGAACACGACCTTAATAGAACCTTATTGACATTCATAAATATTAAATAAACTTACTAGTTACTTGTCGTATATCATCCACATAACAAGTCGTTACGTGGATTTTCTTTTACGTTTGATTTAGTAACTGTAAATGGCTAGTTTGAAGTTGAAACTACAAGAAGATAGCAAAGTGTAGGCGTACTGTACACAGATGTACATATTTTTGCCATATTATCAGAAGAAAATGGAGAAAAACTCACCATTATGATAATTTACGCTAAAAATACAATTTAAATGACATTGTTATTGATTTTTAAATAAGAATTAATATTTAATATGCATTAATGTTGCTTTCGATATAAAGAAGAATAGAGAGATTGCGGCCGACGTTTTCAACGCGTAAACGTGTACGTCGGACGTTCCGCGCCGCCTTCCTGTGAGCCTAGAAGTTTGACAATGGCGTTTAGAACGTCGAGCACGATTCTACTGACGTTCCAAACGCCATTATCAAACTTCTAGGCTCACAGGAAGGCGGCGCGGAACGTCCGACGTACACGTTTTCGCGTTGAAAACGTCGGTCGCATCTCTCTAATAACTGTTCCTTACACCCGAAAGGTCATAGTCGAATACACAATGAATTTCTAATGGGATATGCTAACAGACACAACCATACGAAGAAAACAAACACTACAGCCATGTTAGTTTCGTCTAACGTAAGTAGTCTACACTTATATCAAAATTTATGACCCTGCATCACACTTCCAAGCCAGCCAAGTAAACAATAGCTGCTGAAGGGCTGTCTAGCGGACATTTTGCGAACAATCATATTCTAAGCTATTCAATTTACAGTCCGGTTGTAACAATTGGTACTTTCAAATAAATTGCATCACGTAATTGGATCCAGTTCCAAACATATTCTTGAGTACGAATTATAAAACATTTCCAAAAGTTTTCAATGTTGGTATGGATGACAAAAGGAAAGAAACACAAAACTTTAAAAGTGTTTATCTAGTTGTTACAATTAAAATAAAATGCAAGGAAATGTCATTATTTAATAATTATTTCAGTCAAAAAACATATCTTGTGGAAAACTCGACATTAATTTGAAATGTGACACAACTTTGAAATGTAGGGCAGTGTTAATCTTTAATATTCATGTACTTTCTCTAGGTAATTTCTTGAATTTTTAAGAAAAATTTTCCAGAATTTCATCTTTTTTCCTTTTTTATTCAGTAAACGGAAAGATTTATTTATTAATATAACAAGCATGTTTTATAATTTCATAAATTATTTCTCCACCCAAGTAAGATATGTACAGTACTTTGCTGGCACTAAGCCATGTTCCATATATTTCCAGAAGCGGTGTTGATGTTTCTAAGGCTGTTTACAAACAATATCTTTACTTCGAATAATAAATTAATATAATATTTTAAAACTATTCACGTAATATGTTTAATTTATTAAATTTCTTTATAATCGATATTATATTGATTTTAACAGGTTTTTTTGATAAATTAAAACTAATTACAATTAAATTACAATAAAAACGATTCTTTTAGACATAAAAGCAAAGTTAAATATTAATTTATAATTAGGAATATTAATTAACGCATGGGATCAAATTTGAATAATTTAAAGTAAAACGAGCTATATTTGGAAGTGGGCCAATAAAATTTATGATTGAAAACGTGTAATCCAATTAAATGACGCGAAAAAAATTGGCAAAAGTCCACGTCTCTGTAATGTTTTCATAAGAATTTCTTCCCACCCCTTTAATTTGATGGATGGATATAAAATAATTTTTTCTTTCTTCCTTCCTAATGACTTCTCTTAATGGAAATGTCGGAGAAATCATCACTATCTTCATTTATTTACGAGCGGAGGTTGCGCATTTTTATCCAACGTAGGCGTATTTTCTTCGTTTTTTTAAAGGACTTATAATTCGACACAGTCATTGAGGAAATCACTAGACTATGGAACTGTGTCAGTAATGGAATTCGTTTCTTTCTCATATGTTACTGTAGAAGGAAGTGAAATGTACTGTTAATGAAAGATTTTCGAATGTAGCCTGTATTGACAGGTAATAAAATGGATGATGGATGATGAGTTGATTGAATATTAGCCACTGCTTCTAACTGTAGGTGTATTATTCTCTGTTATAAGTGACTTAAAGGGGTGGATATGTTGTAGTGGTGCATTTTGTTTTTTATATTTAAATTTATCTGTTTATGGCATTGTCGTGGTCACAGTGTGAGGCATTTGAAGACACGTTTGTACTTGAATTTGCGGTGTCGTTGAATTTCGTGTTCTTTTCATTAAAATTTTCTACTGGATATTTCATTTTTTAAAAAGTTATATACTTTTCTACAGACCTGTTTCACTGTATTTTATTGAAAACTTTCGAAAGAAATTCTAGATTTTTGCAATGACCACAAACATTAATTTTAGCTCAGTTATTTTCATTTGGAAATAGTAAATTAATAAGAGAATTTTATTATTAACAACAAATGATCTAAATAACATGCAACTGGTTTAAATGCAAAGCATTTTTTGATTCATAGAGGATCGACATTTTAATTCTAGGATCTTTTTCTAACTCAAAGGTGACGGAGAGATCACATTACTATTCATGTTGGGAGCTTTTGGGGATCACAATGCTTTTGATTTTTCTAAACGAAAGGAGAAGAATAACAGAATTCGATGATTAGAATGATATTCAATGTACAGTACAAACTGAAAACAGTCATATATATATAATATATAATTTAATACATAAAAATGTTTTAAAAAATAAAAATAATAAACATATGTGGTTCTCTGCAAAATTTACGAGAAAATGTTTTTAAAAATTTTAATTGATTTTTAACGAAGATTAGTTAGAAGTTAGATATATATCTATCTGAACGGTTATTGAAAAGTAGGCGAATCCGATTTTATTTATTGACAGGAAGTTAATTTTTCTATTAATTTTCGTTATGATTTCTATAAAATTTTTAAGGATTTCTCTTAAAATTTTGTCAAATTACATGCCAGACTTTCTAGAATATAATTTTTATTTTTATTTATTGTAAATATAGGTAAATTTAGGAGAGAAATTCAACTTTTATCAAATCAAAAAATTGTTTTATTTTCAGAAACATAAGTTATATGAAATTACATTTATGCTCAATATACTGTCGATAACTTTTTTGCAAATGTTGATTTTCATTTATATTCCATATCACTTTCTCTCATAAGGAATCAGCGATAGTCTCCCATCATTCCAAGTTTTCACCTGTCTTGATACCATTGTTCCATTGTTCCATATTGGTGGAACCTCTCCCCTTGCTCATCACTGACGGCACCCAAATTTTCGGAGAAAAAATTTAAATGTGAATGTAAAAAGTGTAGTTTAAGGGACATTCTACAAATCATTTTATTGTAGTTTTTCGAATAATTCTCCTACATTTTTCGTAGTTTTCTGTTTTTCTGTTGCTCAAAAACCGTGTTACAACTCCTTTAAAAGACTTTTTGAGCAAACTGTGCATTCTGCAGTAATTTTCTGATTTGAGATCAAACAAATACTTGTTCTTTAAGCTTAGCATCACTTAGTTTTGAAAAAAAATCTGTTTAAGGTATTTAAAAGTATTGTAGTTTTCAAGTAATTCTCCTACAAGTTTTTCGTAGTTTTCTGTTTTTATGATGTCAAAACTGTGTCACAACTCATTTAAAAGACGTTCATGCACTTAGTCGTCATTCAATTTTTTAGCAAACTGTACATCCTGCAGTAATTTTCTGATTTGAGATCAAACAAATATTTGTTCTTTAAGCTTAGCATCACTTAGTTTTGAAAAAAAATCTGTTTAAGGTATTTAAANCTTTAAAAAACTTTTTTGAGTAAATTGTGCATCATGTAGTAATTTTGCATAAAATTTCTCTAAAATATTACAGTTGATAATAAATAAAAAAAATGCATATTTCAATGCTAAACCCCCCGGTTGGGGGCATGAGAGCATGGCCCACTTTCACTTCAAGGGCACGGGTTCGCGGCACGCTCGTGCTTAATGCAGTCTCCACCCTTGGCTCACTTCGTTTATAAGAAAAAAATTAAATGGAAACAGAAACGATTATAATTATGTTCTTTCTTTGTGTATCTATATTAAATCACTATCATAAACATCCTAAAACATTTTAATTCCACTACCCAGTAGTGGCCGAACGGATAATTCTACTGTGGGTTCGCACCTGATCAACACGTGGTCACGTGGAGTTTACCGAAATTTTCTTCACCTAAATAGGACCACTTTCCCGTAGAAAGTTCCCTTGGTAGGTTGCATTTCCTTTTCCATCAGTCATTCATAATACTTCTTTGATAAGCTGTTCAGTATGAGAATGACGAATGACTAGATTTGAGTTGCTTAGTTGTATGTGACTTAAAATCACCAATAATTTTATATTAGTTCTGCGCGAAACAATGCAATTTTAACAATTTACCGGCATTTTACTTATAGTATCATGTGCTTTTAATTATTTTAAAATACAAACTTAAATAATCATATCTACTATATATAACTTATATATACTTTTCTATTCTTGAAGATAGGTCCAGCAATAGTACATCTGTACATCACTTGCGTATTCGGAAGAGGAATATACATCCAGAGCATCACTCCCGAACGTCCTTTACAGCAAAAGATCGTCCACCATTTTTACTCCCCATCGAGATTTTCACAGATATTTGCCAGCATTTTACTGTTATTGGAAGCCACCATGGTAAGATAATTATACAACCCAAAAACCAAGAATTACAAGAAAAATTAGAGAAAAAAAATGATTAATATTTACACTTAACAGCTTGAGCGAGACATTCTCATGTGGAATAATAAAAAATTCTTGAAGGCACCACTTTTAGTTACAGAAGATAAGTTTATTGTAAGGTTCAGGAGATGGTATTCACAATTTTATAGCGAAAACAGCCCAAGATTAACGAGGAGGATCCCAAATTGGTGAATTTCTGTAAATAAAATGAACTTGTTTCAAGAGATTTTTTGAACTTTTCAATAAATAAAAGTAGTGTTTTTTGTTTTCTTCTGTCCAATATAAATCAATTCTTCAACCTTCTTATATAGGGGTTGCTGTAGAACGTGATCTTAATTATCAAATATATATATAGTCTGTTAGCGCTAGGAAAGCATCCTGACTACTATCACATGATCAACAGACATGTCTATTTTTATTGGTAAATAAAATTAATAAGTTTTAATTACGATAGAATAATATAATTATGCAGTATTGTACTACACTCTCCTGTAATTCGAAAGCCCCTATTTGTGAAATGAGTCCGTCCTGTATGATGTCATTGCATTACTTTGCAGTATCTTCCTAGCGCGAACAGACTGTACCAATGCAATTTTATGATAGAAACGTGACATTTGCTTTCTAATAAAGCACATATTTTTCTAAGAAATTGTATTACTAAAATATTGTACATTAAATAAAATTAATAATAATAATAATAATAATAATAATAATAAATATGTTAATGCATCAAAATTTAACTATTTTTTGCTTTAATTTTTAAACATTTTCTTCGATTCATTAAAAAATAATAATAATTAAGAACTCATATTTGAGAATTCTCATTTAAAATTTCTTATAATATTTTGTAAACGATAAAATATAAACAAACATTAAATAAAATTTTTAAAAGAACGAACTTGAGATATTCTAAAAATACTTTTTCTTAGTATAAGTGTTATAGAATTAAATACTTCCATATATATATATATATGGAAGTATTTAATTGTATTGTGTATATTGTGTATATATATATATATATATATATGTATATACCCATTGTGTATATATATATACACAATGGGTGATCGGTTAACGAACATAATCCGTTCCAAGACTTTGTTCGCTATCCGAATTGTTCGTTAACCGATTATCGATTTACCATAGGTTTTAACGGGAATTTGATTAATTCGTTCTGGAGACCCCCAAAAATAAAAAAATATATACTTTCTTACTACGTTTATTTATATGTAATAATAAAAATACATACATACACAGTCTTGCGTTTTTATTAGTCATGTTTTTTCCGTTTGAAAAGGTTAAATAATCTGTCTAATGTCGATTGCTTTTCTCTCTTCTTCAGGATTTTTCGTAAGTAATTAACAGCATTGCAATTGTAGAAATCCCCAAGCCTCAACCTGGTTTCGATGCCATTCTAAGACCGTTGTTCTGACATCGTCCCACTTCTTCAAAGGATCTTTAACAGATATCGGCATTAATCCTCTTTTTCAGAAGAAAACATATCTCGCCGAGTTTCTTGGTGTTCTTCATTCAAGAGTTCTTGGCGTTCTTCTGTCGTCAGATCCGTTTCGGGTTCCATTATGAACTCTTCGATGTTCTTTATTTCTCAGATGTGATTTTTGTTACTTCTTTAGCCACTTGAGTCTTCTTGATTATACAGTGTTTTTCTTAAATAAGATTGAACTGCGGCCTACTGTAGACCTGTTCACGCCATACTGCCCAGCAACATTAGGCATCTTCTGCCCACTCTCTACTTTTGCTACTATACTCTCATCTTTCGAAAAGAAAAACTGATGCAAAACTTAGTAAGATTTTCTTTTGAAGATATTGCTTATCTCAATAACAACAAGTATTTTCTGATACATCCAATGCAATATTCTCTATAACGATTTCTTAGCAACGTAGCAGGAATACTTCAAAACCAATTATCGATGATAAGGCATGGTTTTAAAGCTAAAATATCGACAAAAAATTCCAAGCACGCCTTACAGTACGAGGTATACGCTACTTGAACATCACGACATTAGCGGCATCTCGTGCTAAAACCCAGAACTACGGCTACGGAATCGTTCTGTAATTAACTGCCAGTCGGAGATTGGGGAGGCCATAACAACGGTTTGTCGCGACCATTCGGAATAGAAAACGAGACAAAATTGTTTCATTAATAATGTTTAATTAAAAATTAATATTGTTCGCGTAATTTTGACTCACCCTGTATATCTATGAAAATATATAAAGCGAAAATGTTTGTTTGTTGAGTTAATCTCGGAATCTTCTTAATCGATTATTAAAATTCTTTCGCTATTGGAAAGCTTATTCGTTTCAGAAGAACATAGACTATACATTATATTAATATTAAAAAGGGAAAATTCACGAAAAAGATTAAAAACATCTTTAGTATTTGTCTCTCATCGTGGTATCGTGATTTGTCTGCTCTCTTCCAGGTCTTTTTCTACCTGGTGAGCTTTTTAAAACTTATTATTTTATCTATTTGGTTTCGGGTACTTTATGAGAAACATGGACTACCATAAAATTCGGATCCACCAATCTGAAACCTTTCGATCGATCCGGACAATTTTGTGTAGTTAGTCTTTATAATCCCCCCAAAAGCCACTTTAAAACTAAGAACCTTACTTTTCCCCTATGATTTCATCATCATAAATTGACAAACTCTTTGACTGACTTGGACCATATTTTGCAAAGTTACTCTCTGCTACCTTGTGGGAAACATATGCTACATAATAACGAAGATAACTTAGCTTTCGTCTTGAGTTTCCAGGCAACGTTGATTATTCTTTGCTACTATAAAATAAAAAAAATAGGCCTACGGAATAAAATTTAAGTATTGTATTTTGACAATCTCTGTAGAGACAACGGACAAAATGTAGAAAAACGGGACACATCTCGTATAAATGAGTCTTGTGGCCATCTTAAGCAAATTACTTTCAGTATAAAGATTTTGTAAAATTTCACATTGCGGCTTTCAGAAAACTGTGGAAAATCTAATTAAATAAACAATGACTTTAAATATAAGTTTAAAAATTAAGTTTAATTTAAAAAATTAAGCACTTTTTTACGATTTATGTTATGTTATGTTATTTTCCTCAAATTATGCTTCTTTACATTTATCTTGGAATTTCTCAACACATCTTTTCCTTAGTTTCTGGTTTTATTTCCTTATAAATATGGAGGATAAACTCGTTTCTGTTTCAGAATGATCATTTTTATCGTTAACACACACCGGTTTTTTTTTATTCATTATCGATCATGAAAGAATCGGAAGAAGAACCATCAATTTGAAACTCTTTTAAAACATCGATCAACGACTGTGGCTTCGGAATGTTTTTACTAACAGCAGTGTTTCGGATAGTCTTGTTGAATGTAGGTGAATCAACAGAATTCTGAAAGACTTCTCTCATTTGACTCAACTTTGTTATCTCTATTTCTGGATTTGTAATCAGTTTTTTACTCGCGTCTTGTTTGGTAATATTGGCACGCATATTTACTTGTTCCCTATCTGTGGAGGTCGTCTCATCCTTAGTTTGTGCGTTATCAATAAAATGGTACTTTAATAGATGAGGTTCATATTTCCACACGTTCCAATTATTAAAAAAGTTCATTTTCTTCTGTACTTTCGTTTTGCAATTGTTATAATCGGTTAAATATACTAATTCATTTCCCAATTGCTTGTTGGCTACGTCTAAAACACTACATAACTCACTTAAGTACTGGCTACATTTACCCGATTCACTTTCACATTCGGTGTTTGATTTACCAACAATTTCAATACTTTCCTCGTCTAAAATGTTTTCATGTTCTAATATAACATTATTTTTAGTGTTTTTATTAGTGTTTGAAGCCAGCGGAGTGCACAATTCAACAGTATTATCTACTTTTTTTAATTCTGTAGATTTCGTTTCAATATCTTCACCGAACTCTTGTTCTTGGGCGATGGCCATTTTAGTAATCTCCAAAGTCTCCTTCTTATCACTACTAGAAATTTTTATATTTTGTTTGTCTACTTTCATATTTTGCTCGTTTCTTTTGGGCATTTCCTTTACATTATTCAATAACAACTTTGTTTCTAAAATCTGAGAAGAGCTTTCATTGGTATTTGATTTCTTCTCTGAAACGTCAGGTTCAGTATCACTTTCTGATTTTAGAAATTTTTTCACATTCCAATGAAAATCTTTAACATTTCTATGTCTAGTTTTAGAAGGAAGGCGTCGCTTTCGTGGTTTTCTTTCATTTATTGATATTAATGCCTGTTTTGCATCACTGTCACCGTCATAACTGCCTTCAGTTAATACTTTGTAAATTAATGGAAAATTAAAAAGCACAGCTATGACAACAATACTTATACAAAGAACCGTAAGCAACAATATAATCTTAACGGGTGTTGCAGTTTTGACTTGTTCTATTAAACTCCCATGCCTAAGAGGATAATTATGTCTTGTTTTAAATTTACGTAAAGTTTCGTTTTCTCTTTTCTGCTTGAAATTTTTTGATGCAATTCTTATATGGTTTTTAAGGTTTCTGTAATTAGCTTTCCGTGACTTTGTATGATGTCTTTCCCTTACTGTTTTTCCAATTGCATCCGTTTGTCTTACTTTAGTTTGAAAACGTCTCCTTTCTTTCATTAAATATTTATTCAAAAGTCTATCATGATAAGATTTTGGTAAGATTTTTGAAGATTTATCAGAATTTTTAATGGTATTCTCAGAGTTTTCTGGCAAAGATGCTTTATTCTCAGGACCTTTCATTTTTCTCTCCACGTACGACTCTCGAACGATATGACTTTTATGTTCGAAAATTTTCTTTGTTTGATTATCTCCATTGACTAATATACCAAAGAAAACAACATTTCCAGATGATTTATTTCTGTCGGATTTATCCTTAATTAAATCTTTCTTATTTTCAGTTGAAATGACCTTTTGAACTTTAATCGATTTTCGATCTTTCTTGGAGGCCATATTGTTAAGATAGTGAAAACTATTTAAATCTAACAAATGAGATTGTTGCTTATAATTTTGCTTCATTAAAACATTTTTCTTCGCTAATTGTTTGGTATTTGATTTATTTTCTTCTTCTACATTTGATTTTTCTTTTGGAATGAAACGTTGACCTAATTTCAAATTTTCTTTATCATTTGGTTCTTCAGCATTCAATAAAGATTTTAAATACTTGTAACTGCTGTCCACTTCATTTTTGTCATTAGAAGAAACCTGTGATTTATCTTTGTTCGTTTCTCTAATATTCTTTAATGATTCCTTAGTGTGTTGCTCCTCCAATTTCGATAATTTCGAAGATATTTTATTATTTTTGACACCATTTTGCTCTTTCTCATTGTTTCTATTTGCTCTAGAATGAATACCACGCTGAACCCTTAACTTGTGTGATGTAAAAGGTCTTAAACTTGTCATACTTTCATTGAAAATTGAATACTTCCGATTGTTTTTCCCGAAGGAAGAGCTGAAATTAGATTTGTTATGGCGATACACGCGTATATTTGATTTCTTTTCAATAGTAATTTCGTAAAGAATCGCCATTATAAATAAAAAAATCATCCACTTATAGTTATAATACACTTTCATAACTGTGAAAGTTGAGTGCAATTTTGTTTTCTAAAAAAATATTATATTGAGGTCCTGATTTTCGAGTAATTTTGAAGAGCGGCTGCTTTTGAAACAAAAAATTTAAGTTAGAAACATAAAATTAATAAACTTTTTTCTAAAAGTAATGACAAAATACTTACATATAACCTAAGTTGAACAAGATAATTAATTTTTAATTTGCTTTTGTTTCTATCACTAAGAGAATTTGATATTTTGTTTGCTTTTAAAACGTTAGAAATTTATTTCTGCTTTTAGAACAACCCAAAAGAGTTGGAACAGTTTTGAAATTTAAACTTATAACTTTCAACGAACTCTCATGAAATCAGAAAATGGCTGAATATATTTAAAAAGTTATTATTTTACAGGTTTATTTTGAACGGTATTGAGCATGCAAAACCCGAAACGAATTCATGTTTGTATTAAAAAATATAAGTTCATAGTCAAGCGCGTTTGATGGCGATTTATTGAAATGCGTACCAATCGAAAATGGCGCCTAGGGTACGCATCAAATTTGCGCCCCTTCGTAAATTATCTTAATATAAAAAACAGATACACTAAATAAAACAGTCATAAATCTTACAAAACATATTTATTTTCTATTTTATAACGAAAGTGAGTCCGTAAATCTTTTACACTTACAATTGCAGCTTCCTGGCCTTCTGCGACGCAAAGATATCAATGATGTTTTCGAAATCAGTTTTTCCGTTTCTCGCTCTACACTGAGCAAAGCTAGGTCACATAAGCTTTCTTGAGACATTGTAGCCCTCAAATACGAAAGTATTAATTTTAACTGACTAAAAGATCGCTCACAATTTGCGATGGATACTGCAATTGTGAGCAGAACTTTGAATGGAAATACGCAGATTAGGAAATACACTTTCATCCCCGTACTACACACAATAAATTCAAGTAGCTCTTCAGATTTTTTTATGTTGACGTTTTTTCTTGTAGATATTAGCATTCGATCATCCAATATTTTTTCGTATAACTGTTCCCCGTTAACATCGCAATCATAGAAATCTCCAAATTTTTTACATGTTTTTTTTTTTTTTTTAATCGTCTCAGGTCAGTGCCGTAACACAATGTTTTAACATCTAGAAGAAATCCAAATCTGGCGTCAGTTTCATGCAAACTAGTAAACCTTTCACTCATTCCACACACAATAGGATCCAGCGGTCCCTTTATTACTCGTTCCATTTCTTCTTTAGCGGTCAACTCTGCGTCCGACGCATTCTTTCCAGCCATACATATTTTTCGCCTTCGACGCCTTTCCGTGGCTACATCTTATTCCTGGCAAAGATTGAATCCTCTTTTTAATGCCTCATTAACTAACTTCTCTCCTTCATTTGAAAAATAGTCTCGGAGGGCTTTTATGTCCAAGGCAGCATTATGAAAATTCATAGTAGGCTCCTGGAACTGTTTTCGGACACGGTCAATGGAAACGAGTACGTCGTTCAAACTCCTAACAACGTTAGAAAATTGTAGGACAACATGCGATTATTAAGTCTGACCTCACTTCTTCTTTCAGTGGTTTGATCGCTATCGTCTGTCATATCTTGGAGAAGGTACAGCATATCTTCAAGATATTTGTGAACTGGTTTTACTGCTTCAACCCTTGCACTCAGGACCTAATTTAGACCTTCGATGCCCTAGGCAAAATAATATTTATGGGCCCCTTTACAAATTTTGTATTACTACAAATATAAATAAAATTGTATTATTTAAAATTAAAGTATTTTTATTTTTACATTTGAATATCTTACTTACATTGTATTTTTGGAGCTACAATAAATTTATGCAGCAATAAACATTATATTTTTTCTCAACAAGCACTGCTTTATTCTGAACTTCACCGAACAGATCTAATTTGCATATACAAACATTATCTAATTCTCAGTGATGTTAGATGTCGGAGCAGTAGGTAATATCATTCTAAATTATTAACCCTTGAATATGGCGCTAATAATATAGTAATTCGCAATACTAATAAAACAATGGCACGTTTAAAACCTATTATGGGCCCCAATTAATTACGGGCCCCGCGCAAGTGCCTTGCCTGCCTTGTGCCAAATTAGGCTCTGCTTGCACTCCATCTTGTTTCGGACTCTGATTTTACAATCATAGCCCACAGGCACGCATATTTTGAGTTTTTCCCAGCGCAGAGTGGAATGAGTAAAGAATATGTAAAGAGCTTCAATAGTTCCGAAAAACGTGACCATTAAAGTGTCCTTCTTGGCTGCGTGTACACCGACCAAATTGAGTGAATGATTATCGCAATTCACAAATATCGGCAGATTATTCTTTTCGCTTATTCTTTGGTGAACTCCAGTTCTATTCCCAGCCATCACAGCAGCGTTATCATAACATTGTGAACGACAATCCTGCAGATCCATATCGTCTTTCCCTAGCTGTTTAAGCATTTTGTCAACTAAACTTCCAGCGTCCTTTTGACTTATTTGGATGAAACCAAGAAAGTACTCTCTAATGCGGACTAATTTTCTCTCAAAATCAACCTCTACATATCTCGCTACTTCTGACATCTGCTCACGATGTGCCTGATCAGCAGTCGAGTCAAACATAAGACCGTAGTATTTTGATTTGCGTATGCTTCGCAATAAACTTTGACGAACAGTGATTGCCATCAGATGAATGAACTCATTTTGAACTTGAGGTGAAAAGTAAGATGTGTTCCGGGATAATTTATAACATGAGTGAGATGGTTAGTCATGACGGGGTCGAATATGGCCAAGAGTTTTATTAATCCAAAGAAATTACCAACATTGCTGGATTCGGTTCTATCGCATGTAGTGAGTGACTCCCTGTGACCTCGTAATGCAAGATTTTGAGAAGCAAGAAATTTGATGCAGTGAAGGATTCTTTTTAATACCTTACGCCACTTTTGTTTTTCTGTCTCGATCTGGGTTTGAAGTTCAGCGTCGATGATCCCTTTATTATCTGCAAAATTTCTTTCCATTTCCTTCCACTGGGTGAAACACTCACAATAGTTCTTCGCATTTTGATGTGTAGTGAGCCTTTCAGGTGCTTTCCAGTGGGTAAATCCATCTTTGTGCTCTAATGAAGATTGATTATCTAATCGTGAAAAGATAAGACAACAGATGCAAAAAGCCGACTTTTTAGTTGGGGATAGACTAGCCATGAACGATTCAATTCTTCACCGCGATTTCCTAGTTTTTTCTTAAACCAATCTTTGTTCATACAACATGTTATTTCTTGGCAAGAAAGGGCCTTCAGTATTTTGAAAATATTTTGAACCCAATTTAATTATTTCTGTTTTTAAATAATCTAACAAAATTACTTTCCCTGTATTCTTATCAAACTCAAGAAGTCCAATATCATTCTGGTATGACAGTCATTGGAGTTTCGACATCATTCACCTATCACCTGCGCCAACTTTTTCTCCTACTGAAATACTAATGTTTTTTACAAATTCTTTTGTAGCCTTAGAACTCGTAGCTACACAGCTCGTTATCTCGTTACACTCTGAATTAGCTAAATTGATAACTTTCTCGTCTATTGCTGAGTTAGTCTGAGATTCTTTGGATTCCTCAGCACCTATCAAACATCCTGTAGCGGACTTTTCAAGGTACTTCTTGAAGTACTTACTGGATTTCTGAGCTGCTTCCTCCTGCAATTAATTTCTGCAATTTTCATTCTTTTCTGTCCTTCAGCCCCAGACTCTTTTTGCTTTGAAAATATTCGTTTCATATTGTGTTGTTATAATTGAGAAGTAAGGGCTCCAAAATAACCTGAAAAGAATAATATCAAAAGATATATTTATAAGATAAAATAAATTGTGTAATATAAGCCGCTTTTAAAACTTAAAGATTGGGACATAAAAATAAAAAAATGCATTTAAAATTCTACATTATTGTAAACTATTCGAAACTTTTTCAAATAATCGATTGTGTGTCACTTCAAATTGACTAATAAATAACTATTTATTAGTATCGACCGTGGGAAAAAATATTGATTTAGTTTATGTATTTTTGTTGCACCTATATGAACAACACTTAATAAACGCTAAACCATAAACTAACCTTGGCTTCAATTTTTTACATTTCTTAGAAGTATTAAACTAGAAATTCAATCTTCATACAAGGCGCGAAACGCGGGTCAGGTCATTGAACTTTCCGTATAAACATACTTCATTTTTAATATTGTGAATTTAACTAAATATGTAACTAAAAGTGTCAAATCTATTTATTTAACTAAGCATTCAATTTACAAAATAAAGAGTACAAAATCCATTCGTTTGTTTTTAGATAAGTTTGCTCCTTGTTGTCAAGTGATTCAAAACTACTGGTCGTTTTCCAACTGACCTCTGCAGCGTCGACTAATTTGAAATTCTTAAGTAATTTCCATTGTAACTTTTGAAAATTGTAAATTATATTTGACGAATTTTATAAATTAATACAAAATTTTCCATCTAAAAAATTTAGGGGGCGCTGTTTTAAATAAAAATGGCGGACAGCGTCGAGCAGGATAGTGATGTGAAAACAGAAAGACAAATTAAATTTAAATCGAAGAAGAAAAATTTAAGACGTCGAACCTCGTCTGATAGTGACGAAGAAAGGGAATCAGAAAACTTTAGGTATGTTTCCTAATGTTTTAATGGTTGTATTTTGTGAAGTTTAGTATGAAAATTGATGTCTGTTACAAACGCTCTACTAGTAAGGTTAAGTATATTCAGTTATATCCAGTTATTTAGCATTATTTATATTCTTTCTTTAATTTTAATATATTAAAACCGCCTTTTATTTTCTAAATTAAATTTTTAAATGTTTATGTTCTACTCTAATTAAGAATAATACTTAGACTTGTAAGATGTGAACTCTGAATGAGAGATTTGCTACTCCCAGAGTTATAGGCTCCCCTCAACGAACAAAAATGTCAATGGAACCATACGTGCACATGCGACCCTTTACGAGATATTTGCCTCCAAAGGTCAGTTTTTCCATTTACTGTTACTGCTGTTTAATCTCTGTGCTCTGTTTCATCAAGGCGAATGATGGCAATCCTCAACCATTGCTCTGCATAGTCATACGCTTTGGTCCTCCCTGTTGCTTGCAGCTTGGCACCCGCATGGGGGCAAGCTAAAACTAAAACCATGTGATATTGAGTAATAATCCATGAACGGTCGGGTGGGCTACACGAAGCTGGCATAGTCGCTTGGGCTGGATAGTGAAATGTGATAGTCGTAGTGGAGCAATGCAACTCCCAATTGCCTGCAATCCATAAGTAGGCTGATTTTGGGGGAGATATGTCACAGTGTGTCTCTTTCTTTCACCTTTTTGCTCCTATGGGTATGGTCTATGGCTCTGATAAGATCCAATTGTCTCATTTAGAAGTGTAATTGTACCCTTAGGCTGATGTACTCTAGTTCAGAATAATGTTTTTTTACTCTGCCTGCTCCCAATGTTGTATATCATCACAATTAACAGAATCTATTATGAATAATATGAATCAGATTTAAGTTGTATTGGCAATCATCATGATTTAAAAAAAAATATATATATTTTTAAGATTATTCTGCAGTTTATGAGTATATTTTATCATATTATAATATACAGGATGTATGAGATTTATCTATACAACTTTGATTGCTAATAAATATTTAATTGGAAGTCAGAGAAAACTGTGGAATGGCTCGTCTTATGTAAAAACTCTGAAACTCTCAAGAGTGTTGGTAAATGGTAGCAAATATACAATAATATGCTCGTTTCTGTTGCTACATCCATTGTTATGAAACAGACAAAACAGTGTGTGGAGGGATTTGTCAAAATAAAATTGGACGTACAACGTTAGGGGAAGTTTTGAATACATTACGAGAGACCCATATTGACGAGACCATCGATATATGCTTAGTACCAAAAGTTTAAGGATACCGGAAGCGTAGTTCATGAGACAGGAGTTGGGTGGCCGTGCACAGGTGATGAATATGTTGGGTACCTGTGGCAGACCTTTCTTTGCAGCCCTTGTAAATTAACATGAGCTTCAGGAAATCTGCTGTAGTTACCTCATTCGGCAATGCATCCTATGAAAACAAATGCAACACCTGCAGGCAATTATGATAGATGACAGGGTTGTGCATAAGAAATTTACTGTTACCCTGCTTTACATGATTGACAGGGATAATATGTTTCTGGAAAGATTCATATTCTGAGATGAAGTTATTACATTTCATGTATTGGGAAAAATTAATATGAAAATATACAGATTTGGAGATCAGAAACTATTCATATATGCTAGAAAACTATTGCATCATCAGGGTATCATCTTTCAAGAAGTCAGTGCTTTGCCCCACTAACCTCAATTGTACACAAGTCTTAATGTGTACAACAAGTTACACTATCACACAGGCTGTGATAGTGCAATTTGTTGGCCACTTAGATCATTGGATATCATGACTTGCAATTTCTTCTTATGTTGTACATACAACACTCTGGTGGCTTATGTCAAAAAATTTAGAGAATCACATTTACAATTGAAACTGTTGACATAAACTTATTGCAGTGTACATGGCTAGAATTGGAGTATTGCTTGGATATTTTTCATTGACTGACATTTAATTTGAGTGTTTATGACTTTTATCAGATTCAGGATATTTATTATTTAATAGTAAGGTTGTACAGATAATTTTCATACATAATTACATTTAATAAGACTTACTTCGGACTCGAAACCAAAACAGTGCTTGAATGAAAATATAGTTCACTTCACGCCAGCCTTTAGAAATTAAAATTATGACACTTACGTGTTGCGGCGTTATTGACAGCGATTTGTTAAATTTTAGGTATGTTCGCTAGTACTTTCAACAGTTTACGACTGTCGTCTTCAGGCGAAATCGAATACCTTTGTTTTCGAATTGATAGCTTTTAACGGACTTTTCAAATTACGTAATGCACGAGATCGGAATGTAGAACAAATTAATAAAATTGAATTAATAAATATTTTTTAAAGTAACTTGCTGTAATAACTTGAACTCCCCAAATCATATAAATATTGATTGATGGTGCCGTATATGGTGGTAGAATAAAATTAGATCACAAAATTATAACTTGGATTGTTTAAATAAAGTTATCCATAGCTGTGGTATTTCCAACGTCGGCGCGTTGCACGGCAAAACAGCAGATATGTACAGGTTTTCCCATATAAATATTTGTCTACGATCATTGCAATGCTTAAGTAATTTAATGTTGTTCCAAAGTGGAAGATAATTTTGGTCTAGAACCTTTTTCGCTAATTCTGTAGCTGGTCTGTTGTTTCTAATATCTTCTTGATGTTCGAAGATACGAGACCGCATCATTCTGCTGGTAGCTCCAATATACATAATTTCCTCCCCTGATGTTGTATGTTTTAATGGAATTATATAAACCCCCGATTTTTCATTCAAGGTGAGAATGTCTCTGTCGTTGCACAATGTTCTTCGTAGTGTCGGTTGAGGGGTTATAGGCAATATAAAACCATGCTTCCTGAATATGCGCGTTATTTTTAGTGAGATGGTGCCCAAGTACGGTATTGGAGGGTTTATTATCTTTAGGTTTTCTTTGTTGCTGAGGAAAGATTTTGGAAATAATTTATTTATGACCCGGTTGTAGAGATATCGATATTTGGAATTAGAATATCCGGCATTGTGCATTGCTCTTTTGATGATTTGTAATTCTTCATCAATTAATGCCTGGGAGGATGGAATGAGGAGCGCTTTCTGAATAAGCGAAGTAATAGCAGAGTTGACGAAGCTTGTGGGTTGGAAAGCAGTTACAGGGATAATATCTGGTCCTCTGTTGTTTTTATGGTGTACCGCAAAAGTTAGCTCCAGAGATCTGTGCACTTCTAAATCTAAAAAGGAAATTGTATTATTTTGCTCCTCTTCTACAGTAAAATTGATAGAAGGATATATTGAAGCTAGCATTTGAATAAATTTGTCTAAATCCTCTGCAGAGCTATCCCATGC